>NC_081407.1:680994001-681294001 GCF_030272615.1 Cryptomeria japonica | reverse complement strand
AAAACATAGGCAATTGAGAAAGAGATCAACGATCTCTCAAATAAGTTGACCACATAGCCAAATTCAATTCAGAATTTTTATACAAAGCTACAATAGTTCATGGCTCAACAATTGGACCTAAGAAATGAAGAACACAAGATTAGGATGGACATAATGACACTTCAGACATTATTCCTTCCTCATCTTTCATCCATCCAAGAACAGATCAACCGAGCCACCTCCCTATCTACTACACAAGGGGGAAGCACTCTAGATGACTTAATATCATTATTGGCTGATATTCAAGCACAAAATTCTTTAATGGACAGTGTAAAGAATGCACTCTTTGTCGCTCTCACCGAAGCACGGACCAAGTACAAATCCATTTTTGATTAGTTACCACCCCCGAATGGTAATTAAGTTTTGATGTTTGTCAAAAAGGGGGAGTGATATACTATGATATAGTACTAGAGGAATGATAGGAGTAATACAGTATTGGGGGAGTGATATAGTATGATATAGTACTAGAGGAATGATAGGAGTAATACAGTATTGGGGGAGTGATATAGTATCAAACAAAAGGACTATAGTATACAGGGGGAGTATACCGAGCAGAGCAAGTAGAGTATCCAAGAGCAGTGAATCAAGTAGTGAACATGACAGTAAGCAAAGATCAAGAGCAGCACACAGAATAGATCACCGAGCATGCAAAATCAGAGTTTTGTACAGTATATCGATAAGGGGAGTATATTTGGATATTTTATTTCATTGACTATTGTATATACTGTTAGTATAGTCATTTTGCAAGTATATAGATTATTGAGTTATAACTTTGAAAGTAGTTTTTGTCAAACATCTCAACTAATGTCAAAAGGGGAGATTGTTACTACTTATCAAGTTGCCATTAGTTTTATGTTCAAAGTTATTCTATATACTCTAGTCGGTTACTACTACTGAGATATTCAGTCGGTATGCACAATCTAGTCAGTTACAGAAGAAAGTAGTCTCAGAGCATAATATACACCGAGCTGTCTACCGAGTATCATTCCATGTCTACCGAGCAGCAAAGATGACACACCGAGTTGATATACACTGAGTGAAACATGTTACCAGATTCATTGAACCTGGACATACATATGAAAACGTGTTACAAGATCGAGGCACATAGAATTGTTATCACATTGGAAATCGCACTTAAATATTGTGTATGATTTTGAGGTCATCTAACCAATGAAATATCTTGCATGGTTATTCATTCGATAAAACATTTTTGTAAGATCGAAGCAATGAATGGATCACTGACATAAGAGATCTATTTATACAACATGAGTTAAGAATTAAAAAGGTGTGTGCATGAGTATAAGAAGACTGTTATAGAGACACAGAGCTCACCAAGAAGGTTTTCAGAGAACAGTCAAAGAACAGAGTAAACAAAAGGGTTTACCGAGTTACTATATGGGTTACCAAGGTATGCTATAAGCAAGGTAATCTATTCTGAGCACATAGAATCTGCTATAACATTCCAGATATAAAGTTGTAGATATTTGTAATGATTTATTGTAATATTTTTGAAGTTGTAAGAGAAACCTTTAACAGGGTAAAAGACTCTAATCAAGTCTATAAAATGTAAAGCCTCTAACCAGGTGCAACATTTAGATTAAGTGTTGTAAAACCCTTTAGCAAGGTAGATCTAACAAATCTTGTTACTCCTAACAGGGTAAGCTATCAGAAATAGCTAAACATGTAGCTCTAACCGAGCACTCTTTATTATTGCAGTAGTGAATTTGTGGGTGCCATCCCCACCGCAGTTTTTCTCTCTAACCAAGAGTTTTTGCGTAACCAAAATATATGTGTTATGGAGTGAATCATGTATGATTGTTATCTATTTGTTTTAGCTTTATATTATGTTACTGCACTATTTGGTTTATGCATAACAGTAAAGTTATTATTGAAGAAAAGTTTTGAAGTACTGATTCACCCCTCCCCTCTCAGTATATTAGCTTTCCATATTGGGCCTAACACTTCATATTTCTCCTTCAAAAATACAACCCACATCATCTTGAAATAATAATCAATTAGAAACATAAAATATCTGTCTCCCTGCACACTTCTAACATTTGTAGGTCCACATAGGTCAATATGCACAAGATCTAGAAATCCATCAGATGTGTACTATTTTCTCTTGAAAGAAATTCTTGTTTGCTTACCCAATTGACATTCCTTACATACCGTATTAGCAGGCTTAACAATCTTAGGCAGATCTCTAACAGCTTGAGTAGAACTGATATTAATCATTGAATCAAAGTTAACATGACACATTATCCTATGCCACAACCAACTTTCATCAATTTGTGGAATCAAACAACTTTTCTCACCAGCATTTAAATGAAATATATTACCTTTAGTCTTAGTTCCAGATGCAGTCTCTATACCAGAGGCATTTATGATCTTGCATTTACCATTCTTGAATTGTAAATCATAACCTTTGTCAACCATCTATCCAACACTTAAAAGATTATGCTTCAAACCTTCAACATACAGAACATCATCAGTATTATAATTACCATAAAAGGAAATAGAACCTCTTCCATAGATCACACAAGATTTGTCATCTCTTAATCTCAGTATTCCACCATCATACCTTTCCATACTCACAAATTTTCTTTTATCTCCATTCATATGATGTGAACAACCGCTATCAATTAACCATTTATCTTTTTCTTCAACTTTAGCAACCAAAGCTTTCTCCTCAATAGTGCAGCTAGTGGAATCAATAGATAATGGTCCATCTTCTTTAATGGCAAGAAACACAACTTCATCTCCTTCTAATTCTTCATCTGTTACACCTTCATCAGTAGCATAATAGTAGTTCTTTTGATGCTTATACTTATAGTTAGACTTGTAAGGCTTATCATACTTCTCATGCTTCTCATATCTATCATTTCTGTCATGCTTATCAAATTTATCATGCCTATCATACTTAGCCATTCTCTCTGGGCACCTAGAAGCAAAATGTCCTACCTTATTGTAAGAGAAAAATTTCAAGGGTAATTTTCCATCATACTTACCAGATCCCTTAGGCAATCTCTGGCCAATCAATTCTTCAAGCTCATCCAGTTCTCTTTCTTGCTCTTCCATCTCTCTCCTTTCTCTTTCATATCTAGATATTCTACATTCATCAGGATCATACTTTTGCTTTCCAGATACAAATGCTCTAAATGCTGTCTTAGACTTTCCATGTGATTCACCAAATTCGCTCAGCTCAAATGCAACAATCTTTCCAACCAACATATCTCTTGTTACTGTAGTCACACTTTGAATCTCATCAATAGTAGCTACCTTGTGTTTATAAGAAGGAGACAAATATCTCAACACCTTAGCAACAATTTCATCTTCTTCAAGGGTTCCACCAGAAAATATGATACCTAGGAAAATATTATTCACCTTATCCATAAAGGTATTTATAATCTCATCTTCTCCCATCTTTAACATCTCATATTTCCCTTTCAAACTTTGCAACTTAGCAACTTTTACTTGTTTATCTCCTTCATATAGGGTTTCAAGCTTCTCCCAGATATTATGTGCGGTCTGAAGTCCCATTACATTTGTCATCTCTGAATCAGTCAGGGCACTTAGAAATGCTTCCTTTGCTCTAATATTATGTTCAACTTCCTCGATCTCATCAACAATAATCAGTTCATTTAGAGGAGCATAATATGCATTCTTTGTAATCTTCTAGTAATATTCTTCAAGACATATCAAGTGCACTTCCATCCGGTTCTTCCATATAGCATAGTTACTTCTATCAAATCTCGGACTCTCCTTTTGAAAGATAACACCTCCAGTTCCAATTTCCATCCCAGATCTCCTCAAGTGGTTAAGATTCTTCTAGAGGAGTTAGCTCTGATAACAATTGTTGGAAATGACAATGAAGGAAAACTGAGAGTGGGGGGGGGGGGGTGAATCAATTTTCACCACATTGACAAAATTAATCACAAATACATATTTGATAAACCGCAACAATAAAAAAGATAAGAAAATTGAAAACACAACACACAACACTAGGATTTTAACGTCGAAAACACGCTTAACGGAAAAACCATAGTGGGAACCTACCTACAATAAGATGATACTCTGTAGTAGTATGTGTAAATATTACAATGAGAAATGCATATGCATTCAAGCACACTGCCTAGAGATCACTACTCAAAAGATAATGACCTGGAAGGATACAACCCTCAAGGAAGTTTCACTGACTTACAATAAGATTCAGACTACAATCCAGAAGAAATGTACTATAATAATAACATCTCCAAATGCCTGATGACAGTTCCAGTTAAGCACAATTATCTACTCTGCAACACCAATCTTTGCTCAATCACAATGCAGAAGGATGAATCACTTGTTTGCACCTACACCTCTCTCTGATAATGCAGACACAACCTCAAAACCAAAATTACATGACAATACCAGCTATTTATACAATTCATCAACCTTGACAACAAGGTCGGCTAAACCCTCAACTCACAATAGCAAAATTATATCACATGATACAAAGATCAACCACTAGACCAATATAATGATATACATGACATAACATGGACCTAATTCAAATCTCCAAACATGCAACACCACCAGAAGTCACACCAAGATCAACCACAACATGCTACACCACCAATAAAACCACATATTATGAAGAACATCACTGGTTCAACAAAATCACCAAGAGCTTGCACAACGATCAATGCAGATCATCAAGACAAATAGGACACAATTAGGAAACACCAAAAAACATGTTAGTATCATCAGTAATAGTTGCATCAACACCACTTATCAAATCTTTATCGATCAACATCTGAACCTCAAGAACACTCAAACATCAACAACTGTCATGAAGAAATATAGCTTGTAGAGCACCAAATCATGAATCATCTGAAATGAGGGATACACAAGACCATTCCAAAAAATATCACAAAATCTAAGCTCAAGATCTGATCACAATGGAATATATTGAAGGAAATACCGAATTCTGCACAACACTGATTAGAAAAACAAACTGCAAAATGGGATCATATGATATGATCAATTAAGCTTTCTGGATCACCAAAACCAATATAGAAGAATATAGTGATGCTATAAATACTCCATATACCAAACCATAATCCCAATAAACCAATCTGCAATCACCAGAGCAGGAATATGTTGACATCAATGACAACATATCCTAGCAACAATAATGCCCAACATAGGGCATCTTCTTGGGTTACTCAACACATAGTAAGGCATATAAGTGCTACAATGAAAACCTTAATAAAATTGTTGAGAGTATTAATACTAAAGTTGATTAAGACATGCAAAGAATAATTCGAAGTGTTGAAAATAAAATTGAAGATTCATGCCATAAAGAAGAACAATTTGAAATTAAAGAAGAAACTAAAAAGAAACCACCAAGAAAGTATGTGCAAAAGTATCATCTTGTAGATCATATGATAGGAAGTAAGGATGGAGGTGTACAAACAAGAAGGAAGCATGCTACAAATAATAAACAAGTTAATTTTTTCCTCTTGACTAAACTGGAACCAAATAACTATAATGAGGCCAGTAAGAGCATTGATTGGATCAAGGCAATGAAAGAAGAATTGTATTAGATAGAGAGGAGGAAGACTTGGGATTTAGTGCCATGGCTAGCTGATAAGAATATCATTGGCATAAAGTCGGTCTACAAAAACAAAGTGAACGAGGATGGAAAAGTGGTTAGAAATAAAGGTGGATTATTATGCAAGGGGTATGCACAAGTAGAGGGCATAGACTTTGAAGAAACCTTTGCCCCAGTTGCCAAACTTGAAGCAATAAGGATAATTTTAGCATTTATAGCCTATAAGGGTTACAAAGCCTATCAAATGGATGTAAAGTCAACATTCCTTAATGTAAATCTTGAGGAAGAGGTGTACATTAAGAAGCCAGAAGGATTTCAATTGCATGAGAATGAAGAATTTGTATGTAGGTTAAGGAAGACATTGTATGGTTTGAAGTAAGAACCTAGAGAATGGTACTCTAGGTTGGACAAATATCTATATCAACATGGCTCCAAGAAAGGATGTGTGGACAACAACTTGTACATAAAATCAAAAGGAAATCATATGATTGCTGTTGTTAATTACATAGATGAGATTATTTTTGCTAGGAATAAATATGATTTGTGCAAATAATTTGATGATCAAATGCAATCATAATTCGAAATGTCAATGCTAGGAGGGCTGTCCTACTTTCTTGGTCTACAAATATCCTAGTTGAACAAAGGTATATCATTTTCCAAACTAAATATGTAAAATACATGTTGAGAAATTTTTTCGATGAATGATTGTAAGCCTGATCCCACAACCATGGTGACTGGATTCAAGGTAAGTAAAAATGATGAGTCACCTAATGTTGATTAAACCATGTATAGATCCATGATCGGGAGTCTTTTGTATCTAAACACCTCTAGGCTTGACATTGTACAAGCAGTGTGTATGGTGGCTAGATTTCAAGTTGCCTAAAAGCAATCTCATGTAAATGTTGTGAGAAGGATAATTAGATATTTGCAGGCTACACTCAATTATGGTTTATGGTATCCAAAGAATGGTAACTTTATCTTAGAAGCATTCATAGATATTGATTGGGTAGGATGTATTGATGACTAGAAGAGCATTAGTGGTGGTGCCTACTTCCTTGGTGGTAGATTAGTCTCATGGCACAACAAGAAACGAGAATCCATCTCTTTATCTATTGCTGAAGTGGAGTACATAGCTACTACTACATGTTGTTGACAAGTTCTTTGGATGAAGAAAACACTCAAGGAGATCTAGGTAGAGTATGCAAATCCCATCTCCATAAAATGTGATAATTCAAGTGCAATTAACATCTCCAAGAACACTGTCATGCACTCAAGAACAAAACACATAGAAATTAAGTATCATTTCTTGAGGGAGAAGGTAGCTGAAACAAAAGTCAAGGTTGAGTATGTAAGTACTGGTGAGCAAGTAGCTGACATTTTTACAAAACCATTGGCTAAGGATACATTTGAATAGCTTATATTAAGGCTGGGTATAGTTAATTTTTCCTCCAGAACTTAGATGCAATTAGGAGCCTTTGGTTCAGGGGGAGTATATTGTTTTCATTCTAAGACCTTGAACTAGTTTGTTGTCCATGTGTGAGGAAAAGTAAAAGTAGAATCATTAAGGGGAAGAATGTCTCGATCTACAATTTATTTATTTATCAACCTGATTTGCAAAAGTTTATAATAGCTAGTATTGAAGGGTACTATGAAAAGGGGAGTGACACGTGTTTCCGGGTAAGAGAAGGATGGTTGAACTGCCCTTTGCCATTATTGTCAAAGGGGGAGAAGATTATTGTGGTTGACATCAGTGCCAAAAGGGGAGATTGTTGGCATTGGATTGTAATTGATGTCAACAGTTGTCTCATTGACAAAGATGATGCAATCGACCAAAATGTAGAGATGATGAGTGTCCTAGAGTGAAGATCAGATTGATAGAGATGGTGCTATCTCATGTTGGCAAAGTTGATTAGGTTCCAATGTGTGTGAGTTGGTTGAACAAGCATGAAGTTTGCATTTAGTCAAAGGCCTCAAAGAAGACAATTGGAGTTTTCTATTGGGACTTGTAATCAGACAGAGAAGAAAAAGGCAATAGAGTTGTGAAGGCATTGGGAAAGTAGGTTTGACTCAGAAAAAGTGTTGTTGCAATACAACATAACACATTGTCTTAGTCGTACACCGTTACAGGGGTAGCATAACACGTTGTGTTAGTCAGGTTGTTGGACACAACATTAGCTCAACACTCTACCCAAGGGTCCATCGTGGATGTCTCCTACACATAGATCATTTGTGAGTGCAAAGATATAATGATGGGTCCTACTATCCACTATGTTGCTGAGTGATGTATGAAGGTTACATGGACATGAACATTTGTTGACTGGTCTATGAAGCTGTAAGGAGCATGCATGTCAAGGGAGTTTTGTAAATGATGAACATAGGGCATTTGAAAGTTTATTTCCAAAATGGGGGTTGTGATCAAACCGGATCACAAATGTTGCTTAATAAATAAGGAAGGTGACATTTAACATGGAGAACTGCTAGACTGAAATAAGAGACAAGATAAATTATTTAGTGGCTTGAGAAGTTTTTTTTTTGAAATATTTTTTTTGGTGGGAAGAGTTTTGAAGTACATAGATGACCACCAGGAAAAATGAGTGGATATGAGAAGTTGTGGGAGAAGAGTGTGTGAGTTGTAGGAGAGAAGGGAGGTGAAGAAGATTTTGAAAAAATGGGAGGATACAAAACAAAGAACTGAAAAAGAGGGCACAAAAAAGAAAACTCAAAACATATGCATTACATAGTAGTGAGAGAGTGCATAACACAAGAATTATTTAGTACATAAAATATTATCAAACAGTTAGAAGCAATATTGTAGAAGGTGTGTCCCAGTGAGTATAGGAGGTTGTTGAGTAGTGAGGTATTGAAAGAACATAGAAAAAGGTATTGTCGTGTAGAGAGTTGAAAAGGGGGTGTATTAGAGTGAACTCAATTCTTGAGTAGAACACATGTACTATACATGAGGTGCAACAGTGAGAATGAAGTGAATACAAACAAAATGAGAATATGAAGCACATAGAGAAAAAAAGAAGGTGTAGAGGAGAAAACTTAAAATGTTAGCATAACAAAGTAAATGAGCAGGTGCATAACACCGAAAGAGACTGCATACAAAATGATTAGGGCTGAAGAGGAGACAAGAGAGAAATGAGAACCAAAATAGAGAGAAAAGAAATAGAGGACCAAAAAGGACTGTTAGAAGCATTCCTATTGAATATCAAGTGAAAGGTATTACACATAGTAAGCATAGTAAAGGAGAGATTAAGAAGTAAGTTTGGTGTGAGGACTAGAGCATATAGGTGAAAAATAGGGACATAAAAAATGATTCATAGAGAAGAGAATTGAAGAGGGTGGCACATAAGAGTGAACTTATATTTTGTTCATAATAATGGCAGAGCAAAGAGGTGAAGAAGGTACCCAAAACAAGATGATATAGTGTAGCAGGTTGCATGAGAGGTAGCATAGAAAAGAGGTGAAGAAAAGATACAAAACAATATATTAATAGGGTTGAGAGTTGAAGAGGAGCTATGGAGGAGTGAACTCATAGTGTCAACATAACACAATGATAGAGTGGGTGTATAACACTATGAGAAAGTTGTAGAAGCCCAAAACATAAGTGTAGAACAATAGTGATTTACAAAATCTCATTTGTAACAAGGTGTCTTAATTGTAACTGAATATTTACTCATTGTATGTCATCTAATTGGGTGCTTAGATTAAGGGTTGGTGATCATAAAGTTAGGGGTTGGTGCCTATAAACTTGTAATCAAACCTTTATTTGTGTGGCTGGATTAGAGCAATAGTCTTTAACAACTTTGCTCACCGAGGTTTTTCCCCCATCGTGGGTTTTCCTCGTACACATCGTGTTATGCATATATGATGTGCATGTGTGTTTAACATTTCATTCTTTTATATTATTTTTCTATAAATTTAGTTCTTTTATAGTTTAAAAATCAAGTTTAAAGTTCCATTGGTTCACCCTCACTTTTAGTGGTCTATTTTTGTTCCTTTAGTGGCTATGTGGCTGACTGGTTGATTATGTCTACACCTTATGCTTTGTAACATCCTTTGGAATATGTGTTAGTGTGTGTGGAATGTCAGATCATTCATGGAATGATACATTATGATATGTTTTGGTTCCCTCTTTTTCCTGAAGTGGACCAAGCTAAGTATTTTAGGTCTGAGTGGCTTATTTTGTGTAATATTTCTTATTCTATTTTGGTTGAACTTTATTTAGGATTTCAATATTTTATCTTATATTTAAGATGTGTGTATGGATGAATTGAGTGTGAATGAGAAGTGAATTGTGTGAGAAGTGTATGCGAATGATTTGCAATAGATTTGAGTTTGTGGTGATGAGAAAGTTAGTTTGAGAAGAGTTTTGAAGTTGATATATTCTGCAAGACAGTGAAGATTATTAGAGATGCTTACCATGTTATTGATTTCTTGATTAATGTTCAAGGATAATTTCATGATTAGGAGAATCCTTCTCAATTTTAATTAGCTATTTCATTCATTGTTGATTGGCAGTGAGTCCTTTGGCAACAATTTGTATCTTGTCCTAAAGAAGTGATCTTCAGGTGTACAATTCCTTCTTGTATCTTGCCTAAGGTAGTGCGCCTTAGTTCTGCAAATCCTTCAGGTGTTAGTGCTCCTTGGCTGCAAGCCTAATTTTTTTAAACATTTTTATTCATATTGTGAGTTAGATTCTCACCATGGGTTTTCCTTGTTTGGGTTTTCCATGTAAATCTGGTGTTCATGTATTTATATGCTTATGTTTGATGTGCTGATTATTAAAGTGTTGTTGTTAAATAAGTTGATTAATAATTTGTTTTGTAATTTTGGGTTGATTCACAACCCTTTCAGTCCTACTAGGCGTTCAACAATTGGTATCAGAGCAAGGTTTCTCTTTGAAAAGCTTAACTGCTTGAGGTAGATCTAGAAATGGAACAAGAAAGTTTCATGTTAAAGCTTCGATGTTTGATAGAATAAACTTTAATTATTGGAAGGAAATAATGAAAACTTATTTGGAATAATTGCAAAATGGAATCTGAGAGATTATCTAGATAGGTTATCAGAATGGGCCATCAACTCGAGATGAGATTAAGGATCAGGAGGCAAATTCTAAGGCTAGAAAAATTCTTATCATCTATCTTATTGATGAATTATTTGGCAAGGTTAAAAGAATGCAAGATGCTAAGAGAATCTAGAACAGGTTGTGCTATGCATATGAAGGTGATTTGAAGACTCAACAAGCAAGACTTTTGAACCTGAAGTAGAAATTTGAAGGTTTCATAATGGTTGATGATGAAAGTGTTGAAAGTTGCACACATAAAGTGAATGGTACAACAGAAGTTACCTGATCTATTGGAGGAGTGCTTGAAGAAAGCGATGCTATTAGTAATATCTTCTTTGCATTGGAAAAACCCTACAAATTGAAGAAGTGTTCTATTGAAGAATGTCATGATTTAAACAACTACATAATTGATTATTTTATTGGCAGATTATCCATTGATGAAATCAGAGAGATGGAAGATATAAAGTCCTATCAAAGAGAAGTCACATTCAATGTTTCAAGGATATTAGGAGAGGAACCAAAAACAAGTCAGAACTTGGATGATATTGAAGCAAACTTTGTGAGAAGACTAAAGTGAGGAACTGGAAAGTACAAAGGTAAGTTTCCCACAAAATTCTTTAATTATGAAAAAATTGTTTGTTATGATTCTAAATGTATATACAAAGAAGATTACACTAAGGCTGAAGATGAATAAAAAAAGAGAAAATATAGAAGAAATGATTTAAAAAAAAGAACAGATAATAAAGATAAAGGGAAAATGAGTTTTTACTCTATGGAGACACATTCATATGAAGAAGAAGATGTTGAAGACTTGAATGGAGAATTCTTATTCTTGGCTATAGAGGAGAAGTATTAGGAAAGATTCAAAAGAATAGAAGAGAAGACTACATTTTATACCAAAGTTGAGCCTAGATCATGGATAATTGATTCTCAATGCTCAAATTAGATGACTAGAGACAAAGACAAATTTATCAATCTAAAGAACTATGACGGTGGATCTGTAAAATTTATAGGAGAGGAAGTTGCACCGATTTATGGAATAGGAGGCATCTTGATTGTTGGTAAAAATTAAACTGATGGTGTTTATTATGTAGACAGATTGAGACATAGTTTGCTGAGTGTTAGTTAAATGTGCACTACAAGTTATGAAGTTGTGTTTATAGAAACTAGATGTATGATCAGAAAAGGTAGAACCAAAAAAAGCATAAGGAATCAAGACAAGTGGAAATGTTTATTACATAAAGGATAGAAGTGGAAACAAATGTTATGTTAATGAATGCTAGTTATAACATAAGAGGATGGGACATGTTAAAATTGATAACATGGTAAAAATCAATAACTATAAATAAGTAAGAGATTTACCAAGGATTATCAAGCCTATTGACACTGTGTGTAGGGAATGTCAGTTAGGAAAGAAAAAAAGGAGAAGTTTAAGGAATAAGGAGTATTTCATGTCACATCCATTGGAGATAATTAATACAAACTTGTGTGGTCCTACAAGGACAAGTAGAATTAATGGTGAAAGGTATTTGATATTACTCATTGATGATTATTCTAGAATGACATGAGTTACATTTTTGAGGGAAAAGTCTAAAGATTTTGAAAGATTTGAAGTTTTCAAGTCAATGGTAGAGAATCAGGTTGATGCTAGAATAAAATATATGAGATATGATAGAGGTGGAGAGTATACTTCAAATGAATTTGACATTTTTTGTGAGAAATATGGCATTAGGAGACATCTTTCTGCTTTGAGAACTCCTCAGCAGAATGGTGTGGTAGAAAGGAAGAGTAGAACTATTATTGAGATGGCTAGAACTATGATGAAATATGCTAACTTGGCTAATGTTTATTGGAAAGAAGCTGAGCATACTTTTGTTTACATTCTTAATAGGGTTCAAATAAGGATAAAGCATACAAAGAGACCTTATGAGTTGTGGTAGGGAAGACCACCTACTATGAAATATTTTAGAATTTTTGGGAGTAAGTGCTATATCAAAAGAGATGAGAATGGCCTCAAAAATTTTGATACCAGAGTTGATGAAGGACTATTCTTGGGATATGCTACGGACATCAAGGCTTATTGGTTGATGCAGGAGTATCCTCGATCAATGAGCAATCTTGCATCAACCAAAAATATTTGTTTCTAGTTTGTTTCTGTTAAGTTTTGTGTTGCAATTTTGTGTTTCTTCCGACATTTTCTAGACATTGTTCCTTTTTTGTTGTGGATCAGATTCATGTCTTCTAGACATATTCGTATTCCTCATTCTATATTTTTGGTTCATTTGGATCTTTTTCTGGCAAGTTGTCACTTCCATATTATCTATTTCTTGGTTCTCGGAGCAGTTTTGAGCTTAATGGCTAGTTGGAGATTTCTTCTCTTGCGAAGCGATTTCTTGATTTACGGATCTAATTGGTTCCATTCTCAATGTTCTTAGGCCCTTGGCCGACCTCCCTTGGTGGTCCACACTTTGTTATTGTCTTTGGCAGAGGAGATCTTCATGTTTTTGGGTTCAACCTATTTACACGTTTCATTTTTCCTATCTTGGTGAACGTAATCTTTTGTAGCCGACCCAGATGTGTTCTAGATGTGTTATATTGTTGTATTTGATTTTTGGGGGAGGGGGGAAGATAGATGATAATTTAGATTCATGATTTGTAATTTGAACTCCTCTAGAGGTCTGGGTGGATCATTTTTTTGGATTGTAGCTGTAATAAGGCCTGTAAGCCTGTATGTTTACTTGCATCTTGTTGGCTTGCTTTTAATGAACCTATGATATCGCGGATGTTTATTATTGCATTCTATACCTTCTGGGTGAACTCACACTAATGGTTCCCACTTTTTTGCCACTTTTGACACTGAGATGTACATTTTTAAAATAATCTTCAACTTCCGAGAACTATAACTTTTAAACTATTAAAAATTTGAAGATGATGTAAATTAGTGATTTCTAGCATTTTGTTTCTAGATTCTATATACATTTTTTTCAAATTTTTTTTGAAGGATTTAAAAAAAAAAATTCCATCTCCCTCGAAAAGTAGTTTTTTACAACAAACTACATTTTTTAAGAGTGAGGTGCCTCCCGAAACGTATAACTTTTTTTCTATAAATGATAAAAACTCAATTCTTTCGAATTTTGGTTTGTAACATCAATATCCAGGGCTTGCATTTTCTTTTATAGTGATATGTTCAATATTTTTCATTTTATAAAGTTTTGAAGTCCAACTAGTCATAATTTAGACATAGGTTTACGTTTGAACACATAACTTGTTCTATATAAATCAAAATTCAATTTTTTTTTTTTTGTTAGAAAGAAGACATCAATACCAGGGGCATAGATATTTTTCAGAATTTTTTTGAATTAGTTTCTTATTTTTCCCAATGCGTTGAACAAAGAAGTTCATGTTCGATGAAAAACCAATTTTCCATAAAATTAAAAAAACAAGAACATAATAAATTCAAAATATAACAAAATTATACTCGTTGGAAAGCTTACTCCGAGTACTACAATCTAATATTTTTGGGTTATCAAGATTATTTCATTCGTGCTTTGAACCAGAGCTCCGAAGTCATTAATTCTTCAGAATTCTGAAATTTTTTGGGAGAAACCTCAAAATAGAGGGTTCGAATGAATAGTACTTCGAGCGAATGGGGTTCGCTCGAATCCATTATGGTTCGAGCGAACCCCCATTCGCTCGAACCAATAGGCTTGATTTTGGCCCGTACAAAGTCACTCGTGGTTCGAGCGAACCCAGGTCCGCAACGTGGTTTGCTCGAACTACCAGGGGTAGTTCGAGCGAATACCACTATTTCGCTCGAACACCTAGAAAATTGAAGTTCCCACTTTTGCCAAATTCCTTCGTTGGCAAAAGTGGGAACCAGCTTTGTGAATTCACCCTTCTATGTTGTTTCTTTTGTTGTGTTACTCTTTATGCATGATCCATATTGTTCTCTTTGAGGGCCCTCTGGAACATGGCTGCGTTAGATGGTATCAGAGCTGCTTGCGAATCTTGAGGCATTCCTTTGGGTGAACAGATCGCCAATTTGAGGCAGGCTGCAAGTGTGTTCAATAGATCATCAATGAAGAGGCAATTGGAACCTTGTAGTTACATTTCTGAGTTGAGGTAGTTGCATAGGATCAAGGGAGGAGATGCCACTGAGAAGGATGAACCCTAGAAGGGTAGAGCATATGATGGAGCACTTCAAGAATGAGATGAGGAATGAGATCCGAAACGTGCTGGCTGGTTTGCAAAGCAATCTAGAAACATAGGATGAGTATGAAGAGGTAGGAGAAGAGATAGAGGTTAAAGAGGTTGAAGGACCAACATATGAAGGAGAAGAAATATTTCTTAGAGTGGCGACACAAGTGAGTAAAATTCATAAAGTTTAGGTTTATAACTTTTCAGGTACATTGAATTCGGAAGACTTGATAGACTGGATCAAAGAGTTGGAGGACTACTTCAAGTTTGAAGGTGTTAAAGACCCATAGAGGGTCCAATTAGCACAAACTAAGTTGAAAGGGCATGCTGCTTTATGGTGGAAAGAATTGCAGTGAGATAGAGTGGAGAATGGTGAGATGAAAATCACCTGGTGGAGGCAGATGGTTGCAAGATTCAAGGATAAATTCATTTCAAGAGACTATGAGTAGGAGTTGTTCAAAAAGTTGCAGAACAGGAAGTAGAAGAAAATGAGTGTGAAATAGTATATTGAAGAATTCTACAAGGTGATGATAAGATCCGAACATTGAGAGATGGATAGGGAGAAGGTGGCTAGATACATAAATGGACTCTGATTTAACATTTAGGATGAGATGAGTATCATGAGGATTTCTATAGTTGAGGAGGTGTATAGATATGCATTGAAGGCAAAAGATAAAGTGAAGAGGAGACAACAGAATAACCCTAAGGGAAGAGAGAGACATGCAACAAATAGAGTATAGATGAGTGGCAACATGAAGAAGTAGATTGCTGAAGAATCAAAATCCAAATGGAGTAAAGAACTAGAACAAAAGACACAAAGAAAAGGAAGTGGCAGTAGCAGTAGGGAGTTCTTAGGTACATGTTTCAAGTGTGGGGAAACTAGACAGAGCTTATGAGTGTCCTCAAGGTAGCAAAGTAATGACAAGGAATTTCATGGCACGTGAAGAATCAGATGTTGGGATGATAGATGGGAACATGATAGCACCAGATCAAGGAGAATCCCTTATGTTTAGAAGAGTCTTGCAGAGAAGAGAGGAGACCAGACCTACTCAAAGGAATAATCTATTTCAAACTGTTTGTAAATTAGGAGGTAAGTGTTGTAAGGTTATTGTAGATAGTGGAAGTATTGAGAATTTGGTAGCAAAGGAAACAACAGAGAAGCTTGGTTTAAAGAGGCTTGAGCACCCTTGTCCTTACAAGGTAATTTGGTTACAAGATGATCATGTGGTAGAGGTGAGAAAGAAGTGCTTGGTGAATTTTAATATTGGACCTTACGAAGATGAAGTCTTGTGTGATGTTGTGCCTATTAGTGCTTGTCATGTTTTGCTGGGCAGACCTTCGCAGTTTGATATGGGAGCTATCTATGATTGTAAAAAGAACTTGATCACTATTGAGAAGGATGGGTAGAATTTTACTTTTGTTTCTTTGAAGGAGATGGAGAAGGAAGTGAAGAACTTGAGTCTTGTGAAGAGTCATTGTGCTGAGAAGCAGGATGTAGAGGATAGTTTGGATTTGAGGAAAGACCTTGTGGATAGGTCTGATAGCAAGGTGGTACCAGATGACAACAAGGATAGAGTTATGGTAGCAGACAAGATGAATTATAGTGGAAGAACTAAATCATATTTGTGGAAGAAAGAGAGTGGTGGTAAGACAGAGAGAGTGTAGGCATGAAGCAAGGAGAAAGAGGAGAATGGGAAGTGAAGTTGGAGAATCTAGCAAGGGTACCATAAGAGGTAAGGAGGAATACTTTTGCAGACAAAGAGGACATTTAAATTAGAAATGAGCATGAGATCTATATCTTGAATCCTTTTTTATTTTCATGAGCTTCCTCTAATGGAACATCTTTTTCTACCTAGGGTGTCTGATGCACGAGCATCCCCGATCAACGAGAAATCTTGCATCAACCAAAAATATATGTTTTTAGTTTATTTTTGTCCAATTCTGTGTTGTACTTCTGTGTTTCTTCTGACATTCTCTGAACATTGTTCTTTTTTCATTGTGGATCAAATTTATGGCTTCCAGACATGTTCGTATTCCTTATTCTAGATTTTTAATTCATTTGCATCTTTTTCCGGCAAGTTGTCGCTTCCAGATTATCTATTTCTTGGTTCTTGGAGCAGTTTTGAGCTTAACAGCTAGTTGGAGATTGTTTCTCTTGCGGATTGATTTCTTGGTTTGTGGATCTAATTGGAACCATGCTCGATGTTCTTAGGCCCTTGGGTGACCTCCCTTGGTGGTCCACACTTTGTTATTGTCTTTAGCGGGGGAGATCTTCATGTTTTTGGGTCCGACCTATTTAGATGTTTCATTTTTCCTATCTTGGAGAATGCAATCTTTTGTGGCCGAACCAGATGTGTTCTGGATGCTATATATTGTTGTACTTGATCTTTGGGGGAGGAGGTAAGATAGATGATAATTTAGATTCATGATTTGTAATTTGAACTTCTCTAGAGGTCTGGATGGATAATTTTTCTTGATTGTACCTATAATAAGGCCCGTAAGCCTGTATGTTTGCTTCCATGTTGCTGGCTTGCTTTTAATGAATCTATGATATTGTATATGTTTATTATTTCATTCTATACCTTATGTGTTATTTCTTCCATTTTGTTATTCTTGCCGCATGATCCAGATTTTACTCTTTGAGGGCCCTCTAGAACATGGCTACATCACTAGTGTTACAATAAAGATTAAACAAGATAGTGGAGAGTATAAATGTGAAAGTATGTGAACCATGGGATCAAACTGCACCTGAAACCTCTTCAAGAGACTAAATTTGAGATCATACCTACTATTTTATAAGAAAAGATAACTCCAAAAGAAAGAAATGAAGAGAAACCAAATGAAGGGAAAGAAGAGGACAAAGAAGAATTGGAAAAAATAATTAAGACCCCAAAATATGTGTAGAGGAATCATTCAGAAGATCAAATAATCAAAGACAAGAATAAATGAGTCCAGACCAGAAGAAGTATTAGAAAGGTAAATGAGAAAACTAATTGCTATTTTCTTTCACTCTTTGAACCTAAATCATTTGAAGAAGCAAGAAAGAAAGTTGGGTTAAAGCTATGGAAGAAGAACTGAATTAGATATAAAAGAATCAAACTTGGAAGTTGACACCTAGACCAATGGATAAGAATGTGATAGGAATGAAGTGGGTGTTTCAAAACAAACTAGATGAACAAGGACAAGTCACAAGAAACAAGACACGATTGATATGTAAAGGCCACTCTTAGGTAGAAGGTATTTATTTTGAAGAAACTTTTGCACTAGTTTATAGGATGGAAGCTATTAGAAGGTTTCTTGCATTGTCTACCTACAAGAACTTTAGAGTATATCAAATGGATGTTAACATTTCTAAATGGATAATTTGAAGAAGAAGTATATATTGAATAACTGGATGGATTCAAATTGTTAGATGATCCAAACATGGTTTGCGGATTAGGGAAGGCATTGTATGGACTTAAACAAGCACCTAGAGCATGGTATGCAAGTATGGGTAGATATTTGTTACAACAAAATTTCAGGAGAGTTATTGCAAACATTAATCTTCATTTCAAGGTTGAAGGCATTAAGTTTTTTGTTATTATTGTTTATTTTGATGATATTATCTTTGGAGGAAGTGATGGCTTGTGTAAAGAATTTGCAGAAGAGATGCATAAATAAATTGAGATGTCTATGTTTGGAGAAATGTCATTTTTTTTGGTCTTCAAGTTACTCAGATGGATGATGGAATTTTTATTTCTTAATATAATTATGTTAAAGAGATGTTGAAGAATTTTGGTATGGAGAATTGTAAAATTATTACTATCCCTTTAGCTATTGGATGCAAGTTAGGCAAAGGTGATGCATCTCTGGATGTTGATCAAAAGAAGTTCAAATCTATGATTGGAGGAATATTGCACCTTACCACTTTTAGACCAAATATTATGGAGGTTGTATGTTTGGTTGCAAGATTTCAAGCTAGTCTAAAGTAGACTCATGATCAAGCAGTGAAGAGGATCTTCAAATATTTGAAAGAAACATGATTTTGGCTTATGGTATAAGAAAGATGGATATTTCATGTTGAAGGCATATATAAATACTAATTGGGCTAGAAGTGTTGATGACAAGAAAAATATCAATGGTGGAGCATTCTTTTTGGGAGATAGATTGGTTTCATGGATGAGTAAGATAGAAGAATTTGTATCATTATCAACTGCTAAAGCTTAATATATTGCTGAAACATCTTGTTGTACTCAAGTTTTGTGGATAAAGCAAACTCTTAAGGATATCAAAGTAGTATATGATAGTGCTATAAACATTTCAAAGAAGCCAACTATGCATTCAAGAACTAAACATATTTCAATCCATTATCACTTCTTGAGGGATAAAGTTGTAGAAAAGGAAGTCAGACTGGAATACATTTCTACATTAGAGTAGATAGCAAACATTTTTACTCAGGCATTGGCGAAGGATACTTCTAAGTATCTCAGGCAAAAGTTAGGGGTCATTGCCCCTCCTTTTTCTAACTAGATGTATTTTTAGTGGTGTTCCAGGAGGATACTTATCGCTAATCCTTGTAACCTGGATTGATGCTGATACTGCTATCAGTGGAGTAGTGGTGTGAGTTGGTCAATATATTTCTTTCTTTTTCAATGCCCTTTCTCATTGTTATCAAAGGGGGAGAGAGTGTTGTTGTGAGATGGTCAGTTTTTCATTATTGTTGTTGTTTATTGGTATTGTATGGTTGTCATTGATGTCAAACCTAGTTATCCAGATGGATGTTAGTCCAACTATGATTTGTTAGAACTTGGTTATCTAGATGGATGCTATTCTAGATACTCTTTTAGTGTTGGTTGTGTCATCCTATAATCAGGGTAGTCTAAAATGCTTTTGGTTCCCTCCAAACATATTAATTGCATTGCATTTTAGTGGATCATGTTGTTTTGGTCTGAATATATGCTAGAAGATGCATTGAGATGTGTATTTAGGTCTCACCTTCATGTGTGGAGATTCACATGGAGTATTTTGCATTGGAAGTGGTTATGTGGATGGTTGGTTGATTATGTCTACAAGTTATGCTTTGTAACATCCTTTGGAGTATGTGTTAGCCTGTGCAGATTGTCAAATCATTCATGGAATGATGCATTATGATATATTTTGGTTTCATGTTTATCCTAGAGTGGACCAATATAAGTATTTTAGGTTTGGGTGGCTTATTTTATGTAATATTGTTTATTCTATTTTGACCAACCTTTAATTAGGATTTCAATGTTTTATCTCATATTTAAGATGTGCATGATGAATTGAGTGTGAATGAGAATTGAATTGTGTGAGAAGTGTATGCGAATGATTTGGAAGCAGATTTGAGTTTGTGGTGATGAGAAAGTTAGTTTGAGAAGAGCTTTGGAGTTGATATATTTTGCAAGACAATGTGTTGTGAAAGTGAATATTATTAGAGATGTTTTCCATGCTATTGGTCACTTGATTATTATTCAAGGACAATTTCATGATTAGGAAAATCCTTCTCAATTTTAGTTTGACTATTTCATTCGTTGCTACTTGACAATGAGTCATTCAATAATAGTTTGTATCTTGTCCCAAAGAATGGTTCTTTAGTTGTACAAGTCCTTGTATCTTGCCTAAGGTAGTGCACCTTAGTTCTACAAGTCCTTCAGGTGTTGGTGCTCCTTGGCTACAAGCCTAAAATGTTGTAAACATTGTTATTCATATTGTGAGATAGATTCTCACCATGGTTTTTCCTTGTTTGGGTTTTCAATGTAAATTTGGTGTTTATGTGTTTATGTTTGATGTCCTGATGATTAATGTGCTATTAAATAAATTGATTAATAATTGCTTTTAAAGTTCTAGACCGATTCACCCCCCCTCTTAGTCCTCTTGGGTGTTCAACAAATTTGGTGTTCATGTGTTGATGGTTGATTCTATTGTGCTAGTGAGTAATGTGTTATTGCTAAGTTAGTTAATGGTATTTTTAATAATCCATTTTCAAAGTTTTGGACCGATTCACCCCTCTCTCATTCCTGTCAGGTGTTTAACACAAAGTTATCATTGGAAGAGGGAAATTGAGTTAAGATGAAAGTGGGAGAGTTTAGTAAAGTATTAGTTATTTGTAGTAGAATTCCATTTGTCCTTGATGTCAAAGGGTGAGAGAGATGTTGTTGAGAAGATAGAGATAGATGTTTTCCATTGGTGGTACAAGTGTTGTCATCAATGACAAAGGGGGAGAATTTTGGAAACTGGAGTTGTTGAGTTGTGTTGTAATTGATGTCAACCTATCTGGTGTTGTCATAGATGTCAGTATGAGTTGTAGATGGTCTAGAAGTGAGTGTTATGATATTGTTGAGTGGTATAGTGGTGATGTTGATGTGTCTCCAAATGGTTGGTGTAGTGGAAGTTTCAATATGTAGGAAATAATATTTATGTGTAGGAAAGAGTATTTAATGTCCTAGCGGATGTATACTTTGCATTCCTCAAGTTTGTGAAAGTGAATAATATTCACTTTCACAATGTGTTGTGAAAGTGAATATTATTAGAGATGTTTTCCATGCTATTGGTCACTTGATTATTATTCAAGGACAATTTCATGATTAGGAAAATCCTTCTCAATTTTAGTTTGACTATTTCATTCGTTGCTACTTGACAATGAGTCATTCAATAATAGTTTGTATCTTGTCCCAAAGAATGGTTCTTTAGTTGTACAAGTCCTTGTATCTTGCCTAAGGTAGTGCACCTTAGTTCTACAAGTCCTTCAGGTGTTGGTGCTCCTTGGCTACAAGCCTAAAATGTTGTAAACATTGTTATTCATATTGTGAGATAGATTCTCACCATGGTTTTTCCTTGTTTGGGTTTTCAATGTAAATTTGGTGTTTATGTGTTTATGTTTGATGTCCTGATGATTAATGTGCTATTAAATAAATTGATTAATAATTGCTTTTAAAGTTCTAGACCGATTCACCCCCCCTCTTAGTCCTCTTGGGTGTTCAACAAATTTGGTGTTCATGTGTTGATGGTTGATTCTATTGTGCTAGTGATTAATGTGTTATTGCTAAGTTAGTTAATGGTATTTTTAATAATCCATTTTCAAAGTTTTGGACCGATTCACCCCTCTCTCATTCCTGTCAGGTGTTTAACACAAAGTTATCATTGGAAGAGGGAAATTGAGTTAAGATGAAAGTGGGAGAGTTTAGTAAAGTATTAGTTATTTGTAGTAGAATTCCATTTGTCCTTGATGTCAAAGGGTGAGAGAGATGTTGTTGAGAAGATAGAGATAGATGTTTTCCATTGGTGGTACAAGTGTTGTCATCAATGACAAAGGGGGAGAATTTTGGAAACTGGAGTTGTTGAGTTGTGTTGTAATTGATGTCAACCTATCTGGTGTTGTCATAGATGTCAGTATGAGTTGTAGATGGTCTAGAAGTGAGTGTTATGATATTGTTGAGTGGTATAGTGGTGATGTTGATGTGTCTCCAAATGGTTGGTGTAGTGGAAGTTTCAATATGTAGGAAATAATATTTATGTGTAGGAAAGAGTATTTAATGTCCTAGCGGATGTATACTTTGCATTCCTCAAGTTTGTGAAGATTATGGATTGCAGTTTATGATTGATTTATATTGCACTATTAGGTTTTTAGGTCCTCTATTGCTTAGATGGTAGAGTTGGTTGTTGATGTTTTTGATAGTGAAACTGTTTGTAAAAATTAGTCTAGAGAGTGCTTAGTAGTTCTTTGATGTGTGGATTCAAGTGTTGTAGCTTGGAGGACATGTTCATTTAGTTTGTGTAGTGTTCTAATTCATTTTTATACTGCTAGTTTGATTGACAAGTGAAGTTATGTTGTTCTGTGTTCAGTGTTGTCAAGATTTTTGGTCTCTAACTAACTGTGGTGGTGTATCTTGTTTGGATCATGCTCTCTTAGTTCAAATATGCATTGGAGGTTTTTTTTGGATTTTGATAAGGGTCTCGCAATTGTGTGTGTAGATTTATAATATGTATTTTGTATTGGAGGATATTTTTGGGCTATCTAGTTAATGTGCTTTATTGTTTATCTACATGTTTTGTTTGGTGTTGACTTTGGAGGATGTGTTAGCATGTGTAGTTCATTGGAATAATTTTAGAAGGATGACTTTTGATGTGTTTAGGTCCCTTCTATCTCATAGAAGACTAATTTTGGTAATTATTGGTCTGAGTGGTCTAATTTATGTAATATTGTATATTTTGTCTATGACCAACTTAGTTGAGAGTTTTAATGAATTTATCTTGTATATATAGATGTGCAATTTTATGAGTTGATGTATGAAATATGGGTGAACTGATGTGAAGAGGATGCGAATGATATGCAAGTAGATTAGGTGCAAAAGTCAGTTTGTGAGGAGTTTTGATGTTGATATCTTTAGTGTGATAGTATTTTGAGATAGTGATTGATGTTAGATGTGTTTACCATGATATTGGTCACTCGACACAATTGTTCAAGGAAAATTTCATGATCAAGAGACCTTATTCATTTAAATTAATTTATAAATTGTACCTACCAAAAGAAGGTGTTTTCCTTTTGTTAGCTTGTACAGTCCTTTGTATCTTTCCCTAAGGTTGTGTACCTTAGTCTTGCAATTCCTGTTAGGTGTAGTGGCCTAGAGTCTAAAACATTGTAATCATTTATTCACCTTGTGAGTGTGATTCTCACCATGGTTTTTCTTTGTTTAGGATTTTCCATACAAATTTGGTGTTCATATGTTCTTTGTTCTTTGCACTTTCATGTTTCATAATTGCAGTAATAGGTTAATTGTGGTTTTCAAAGTTTCATATATAAGAAGTAAATTATTTTAAAGTCTAGATTGATTTATCCCCCCTCTCAATCCTATGGTGTGTTCAACAATATTTTGGGGTAAGAGGATGACATATTTCTCTGTAATACCATTCTTTCTACTAAATGTTTAGATAAAAATTTGAGTATGAATAAGGTTAACAATAATTCACGTTCTCACTAAAGGATTGATCCTTCTTCATCCATTCTATTGGCAATAGTGCAACAAACTGAGAGGGGGAGGGGGGGGTGAATCAATTTGCACAAAAACACTACACAATTCAAAATTAAATTCAAATTTGATAATTAACAGTTAAACCACAGATTAATTCCACATCAATATCAAACATAACACCAAGATTTTTGACGTGGAAAACTCGGTTAAGGGAAAAACCATGGTGGGAACCTACCCACAATGAGATAATACCCTGTTAGGAGTAAGTGAAATATTATTATGGGGAATACACATGCATTCAGGCTCACTACCTAGAGCTCACTACTCAAATACAATATGGTCTACAACCTTGGGGAAAACTCACTGTCTTACAAAGATTTAGACAACAATCTGGATTACATGAGCTGAGAAAATAGCATCTCCTGATGCCAGATTACAGTTTGGGTTAAGCACATATACTCAAACTCTTCTCTTACACTTCTACACACTCTTTTGCACCTCTTCACCCTTTTCTTCTTCTACTAAGTGATCAATATAATATTCACACATGTAGATGCCTCTCACAAATGACTATTACATGGATATATACAAATCATCAACCTATATTTCAAGATTGGCTAAACC
This sequence comes from Cryptomeria japonica, assembly GCF_030272615.1. Lineage (NCBI taxonomy): Eukaryota > Viridiplantae > Streptophyta > Pinopsida > Cupressales > Cupressaceae > Cryptomeria > Cryptomeria japonica. The sequence goes on along the minus strand of NC_081407.1, from coordinate 681,269,505 downwards.
CTAAATAAAAACTACAAGATAATAACCTCACACGCTACAATAACATATGCAGAGAAAAACAATGTCAGCTAAGACATAGTCTAGACCCAAATCAATACCGCAATTATCAAACATCTCCAAGAATTATGCTTCGATCATTTGCAACACTCTACAACTCTATAAATGTTGCATAACATGAAGAACACCAAATCAGGAAAATGATCAATAACGCGTACAACAATCAATGCAGACCAACAACATGGATAGAACACGATCTAAGAACATTCATAAGCAACATGAATTGCACCACAACAACTGCAACAACTCAGATTACTAGAATCATCAACATCTCTTGACAGGAGCTCAAGAATACCAACACAATTGCTGTCAATCTAAAAGATTCACTTGTGGATTTCCAAATCATGAACCACCAAAATAGAGGACACACCTAAATGTCCCAAATACTCTACCAAAACCACACACAAAGATATTGCAATTTCATAGCAATGCGAAGCACAAAATAGAACACCAAATAAACTAAACAATTGAAAAACAAACTTCAATACCAAACCTCATAGCTCGATCAAATCATCATGCAAACCACTTAAAATGCTGAATAAACTAGAGATAAGCCTCTCAAAACCCATTAAACAACAACAACTCAATTACAACACAAACCAGAACAACTCATTTAATTTGACTGCAACATTGGAACACACAAAAGAATATGTTGACATCAATGAGAAAACACTGTTCCAGTAGAACATCTCAACAGTATCCAACAATCTCCCCCTTTTGCATTGATGGAAATATATGAATATGAAAAACAATCAATGCAAAAAAAGAAATCAACAACAAACAACTCTCAACAAACTCCACTTGAGATCAACATAGGATATGACAATTTTTCACATGCCTCTCTCCCCCTTTGATCGTAATGCCAAAGACAAATCTCAACCATATCCACAACTGAACATCTAAACCATCATAGTGACTACTCCCCCTGAGTAGAAGCCACCACTCATCAATCCAGAGCACAAAATATCTCTGTAAAGTTCACTAGACTGATGCAAATCCATGCATCTTAGTTCTTATCAGGAGGGGCAATTACCCCTAGCTTCCCTCTAAGATACTCAAAAGTATCTTTAGACAAAGGCTTTGTGAAGATATCTACAATCTGTTCTTTAGTAGGCACATACTCTAATCTGACTTCTATCTCAGTCGCCTTCTCTCTCAAGAAATGAAACTTGATTGATATATTCTTAGTCTTAGAATGCAACACCAGATTCCTGGAAATATTAATGGAACTTGAATTATCACAATATATAGCTATAGACCCGTTCATCAAAAATAACTTTGATATCCCTCAACATTTGCTTCATCCAAATTACTTGAGTACAACTCCTAGCAACAATAATGTATTCAGATTCTGTAGTAGATAAGGAGATAGCATTCTCCTTTTTAATTGACCATGCAACCAGTCTCTTTCCAAGAAAAAATGTACCACCACTAGTACTCTTCCGGTCATCCATATCACCTGCCCAGTTAACATCTGTTAAAAAAATGAAGGTGAAGTCATCATCTTTAGGATACCACAAACCAAAATCAATCAACCCTTACAAATATTTGAAAATTCTCTTTACAGCTACACCATGAGATTCTTTAGGATCAACTTTAAATCTAGAAACAAGATCAACAACAATCATAATATCAGGTCTACTTTGAGTCAAATACAACAATCCACCAATCATAAATTTGTATCTAGTCTGATTTGCTTTCAGAGAATCATCATCTTTTGTTAACTTACATCTAGTTGCCATAGGAGTACCGACAGGCTTAGCATCATCAAGACCAAACATTTTCAACAATTCCTTCACATACTTAGACTGAGATAAAGATATCTTTACCTGACTGTGAAATTTGCAACCCTAAGAAAAATTTCATCTCACCAATCATAGACATTTCAAATTCATTTTGTATATCATCAACAAACTTATTGCACAAACCATTATTTCCACCAAAAATAATGTCATCAATAGATACCTCAACAATTAAGATGTTATCATTATCAATATTGAAATACAGAGTAGTGCCTTTATTAAATTCAAGCTTCATTAAATACCTATCCAATCTTGCATACCAAGCTCTGGGGGCTTTCTTTAACCCATACAATGCTTTCTTCAACCTGCAAACCATTTCCTTTTCCTCTATCAACTAAAATCCATTCAGTTGCTCAATGTAAACTTCTTCTTCCAACTCACCATTAAGAAAGGCTGACTTGACATCCATATGATACACTTTGAAATCTTTGTAAGCAACATAAGAAAGAAATAATCTAATGGCTTCAATTCTTGCTACCGAAGCCAAATTCTCCTCAAAATCAACACCTTCCTTCTATGAATAACCCTTACAAACAAGTCTATCTTTATTCCTAACAACCTCACCTTGTTCATTCAATTTATTCTGAAATATCCACTTAGTTCCAATTACATTTTTATCATTACATCTAGGAACTAAAATCCATGTATTGTTCTTTTCAATCTGATTCAGCTCTTCTTCCATTTCTCTAACCCAATTTTCATCTTTACAGGCTTCATAAACATCCTTAGGTTCAATATTATAAATCAAGCAATACTCTTAAACAATTCTTCTCCTAGTCATTACACCTCTATTCTTATCTCTTATGATCTGATTTTTTGAATGATTTAACTTTACATACCCAGGAGTCTTAGGATTATCTCTATTTTAAGACTCTTGAACTCTCTCTTCTACAGTAGCATCTACACCTTCATTCTCAGGATTTTCCAGAACATTTTGATTTAGATTCTAGGTCTGCACTTGCTTTCCTTTATCTGTACTAACATTTTGATCATCTAAATCATATCTGCAAGGTCTAGGCTGATACACATTTCCTTCATCAACTTTTACATTAGCACTTTCAACTATCTTTCTCAATCTTTTGTTATAATACCGGTAGGCCTTACTCTTAGTAGAATAACCAAGAAAAATTCCTTCATCACATCTAGCATCAAATTTTCCTAAGTCTTCATCTCTTCTGATATAACATTTAGTACAAAAAATTATGAAATATCTAATAGTAGAAGCATGAACAAACCATAACTCACAAGGAGTCTTACCAGCTCATCACCCTTGATATGAAATTGGTTCAAAGTATATACTACAATACTCACAGCTTCTCTCTATTAGATTTGCGAAATATTTCCTTCAATCATCATCATTCTAGTAGCTTCCTAAACTGTTCTGTTCTTTCTCTCCAGAACACCATTTTGCTGAGGGATTAGCAGAGTAGATAACTATCTCTTCACCCCATTTTTTTCACAAAAGGAATTAAAATCACCAGAGGTAAATTCTCCACCTCTGTCAAATCTCAGACACTTTAGTTTCAATCCAATCTCTGTCTCTACCATAGCCTTCAAAATATTGAACTTCTCCAATGCTTTATATTTCTCCCTTAAGAAGGTAACCCACATCATCCTTGAATAGTCATTAATTAGAAACATGAAGTACCTCTCACCCTATAAGATTCTCACTCCAGAAGGACCACACAGATTAGTATGTACAAGATCTAATATTCCATTAGAAGTATCTGTTTTCTTTAGAAAGAAACTCTTGTCTACTTCCCTAACTAAAATTCCTTAGATACTAGATTAGAAGGCTTTACAATCTTAGATAGATCTCTTAGAGCTTGAGTGGAACTTATCTTAACTATGCAGTAAAAATTTACATGACACATCCTTCTATGCCATAAACAACTTTCATCAACCTAAGAAATTAAGCAACTTTTACCATCAGAATTGAAATGAAAGATTTTACCTCTAGTCTGTGTACTTGATGCAATCTCAATTTTGGATCTACTTAAGATCTTACATTTTCCATTCTTGAATTGCAAGTCATATCCCTTATCAACCATCTGTCCAACACTAAAAATATTATGCTTTAGACCTTCAACATACAAAACATCATTAGTGTTATGCTTACCATCAAGAGAAATAGAACATCTACCACATATTATACCAACTTTATCGTCTCCAAATCTCACTACACCACCATCATACTTTTTCATACTCACAAATTTACTCTTATCACCTATCATGTGATAAGATCAACCACTGTCAATAACCCATTCATCTTTCTCTTGAGATTTAGTAGCCAAAGATTTCTCTTCAACAATGCAGCTAGTAGAATCAATAGTCACCGAATCTTCTTCCTTGATAACAATGAGCACCCATTCATCTCCTGAATTCCTCTTCTCAGAGTCATCATCTATTAAACCTTCGTCAACAACATAATAAAACTTTTTTTGATATTTAGGCTTCAAAATCTTCAATGGCTTCTTAGGATTTCTATCTCTTTCTGGAATATAAAAGCAAAATGTCCAATCTTATTACATGAAAATCACTTAAGATGTAACTTACCTTCATACTTACTAACACCCTTAGGAAATATTCTAGATATTAGGGCTTCAAGTTCTTGAATCTCTCTCTCTTCTTCTTCAAGCTCTTTCATCTCCTTCTCATATCTGGATAGTCTTGTAGAACTTTCTCCTAGATCATACTTCTGCTTCCCAGATATAGTAGCTTTGAATGTAGATTCATATTTAGGAGGGGCTTCACCAAATTCACTCAACTAAAAAACAACAAGCTTTCCAATCAACATGTCTCTTGTCACATTTGTCACAATCCATATCTCTTCAGTAGTAGCAGCCTTGTGCTTGTAGGCAGGTAGCAGGGATCTCAGTACTTTTAGCTACAATCTCAGATTCTTCTAATATTCCACTGACACATCTAATATTCAATACAAGCTCACTCAACCTCTACTTAAAGGAGGTATTATTTTCATCTTCACCCATCTTTAACATCTCATACTTACCCTTCAAGCTCTATAACTTAACAACTTTCACATAACTATCACCTTCATATAGAGTCTCTAGCTTCTTCCAGATTTCATGAGTGGTCTACAAATCCATTACATTAGTAATCTTAGAATCTATCAATGAAATCAACAATGCTTCCTTTGCTCTAATATTGAATTCAACTTCCTTAACTTCATCCAGAGTAGTAGGACAATTCAGAGGAACATTATACACATTCTTAGTGATCTTCCAATAGTCTTCACAAATTCACCTCAAATGACATTCCATCTAGTTCTTCCAGAGAGTATAATTTGTTCCATCAAATCTCAGATTATCCTTCTTAAAATAAAATGTTTCCATCCTAGATCTCATCAAGGGGCCAAGCTTCTTCTGAAGGATCTCGTTCTGATACCAATTGTTGGTAGCAGTGCAACAAACTGTGAGGGGGGGGGGGGGTGAATCAGTTTGCACAAAATCTCTACACAATTCAAACTTAAATTCAGATTTGATAATTAATAGTTAAACCAAAGATTAATGTTGTAGTGCCCCTCCTAGATTTATCTCTTCTTTTGGTGTCACGATAGACCTAGTTAGACTTATTGGTGGTATTTTGATCGATACTTATGATTCTACTTATGTTTTTGATGCTTATGGTGGATTTTTTGATGACTATTTATGACTCTATTTCTATGATACTGATATTTCTAGATGCTTTAGATGGATTATATGCATTTGAAATTTCTATGTGGACTATATGAGTTATGATTCTATGATGGTTCTAACCCCTATTTGGTAATTATGATTTCATTTGATGTATCGATGTGGTTGATGTGTGACTATTTTCATGAAAGGGATGATGTCTTATCACTCATTGTGAGCATGATAAGGTGTTGCATTTATCTTTTCACTTTCCTATTTATTATGATGGATACTTGTTGTATATGTATCATATTGTGGTCTCAAGATTGCAGGTACCAAACATCGACTCCACCTGGCTTCATAGGTTTGAGTGTGTCCTATCCCAATGGCAAGTTGTTTGTTGGAAATTGACACTCATCCGGCAAGGGTTTATGGCATTATGGGTTGTCATTGATGGCAACTCATCATCTCAGGGTGAAAGGTTTGATTGGTTGGTTAATCGACATTCATTACCTAATTGGTATTGGTACTCACATTGTTCTACCGGCACTAACATCGGTATTTACTTCATCCCAACTAAGTCTTCATCCCGGTAACTAGTCCTGATCCTAGTAACATGTACATAGGTCCTGGTAATGGAAAGGAACCGGCCAAGGAAATATTTTGGTCCCAATTATGTCTTCATAGATTTTGGTAGTAACGTGTGATGGCCGACATGGTCATTGGATTTATGTTTGATTTTCATTATCTTTCGACAACCAACTTGTTTATATTTGTTGTTGAAGCCGACATGGTTAAGTTAGATGGATATTTAAGAAGATCACATCAGTGATAGATCATATATGTGTTAGATGGTATGCGAGATTTTGATTGTGAATATATTAGTGAGCTTTGGTATGCGATTGGTAACGACTGTTTGCAATTTCACGTGCATAGCTTAACTAGTAGTAGAATAGAGTATTAGACAACCGATATATAGAGAAGGATATCAGAGCATTCACCGGAACTTATCTAACATGGTCAGATTCTATTTATAAGTTCATTTTCATTTGTAAACACTTATAAGTGTTTAGTAAGTCAGTGAGACTTCCTATGTTTTGTGTTTGAGCAGTGAGCTCTAGGCGGTTGGCCTTTCTGCATGTGCAGACCCTCTTAAGTAATATTTGTATACCTTGATCAAGTATATAGATATTGTGGTTATCATCCCCATCGTGGTTTTACCCTTTGTAGGGTTTTCCACTTATAAATATTGGTGTTATGGTGTTACCTTTCATTGTGTTAATTTGTGTATGCATTCTAACTGGTTAATAAGGAATAAGTTCAAAACTAACATTACCGGTAGAACAATGATTCACCCCCCCTCTCAATGTTCTTGGATTCCAACAATTGGTATCAGAGCTTGGTTCCTTGAAAGAAGTTTAACCACTTGAGGAAGATCCATAATTTGGAATCAATGGAAAGAGGTCTGCAGTAGCAACTTAGACTTGCTCTTGAGGATCTTGATAATGAGTAAATAGAGAACAATAAACTAAAAAAATGAATTGAAGCAAGCCCGTGAACACATCATTTCATTGCAAGGAAAGATTTCAGTTGTCAAGGCTAAGAGAAGAAAACTTTGTGATCAATTGCAAAACCAGAGCAGTGATGAGGAAGATGTTATGAAGGATCATTGTCAAAAACTTACTCTGGAGAACACTATCTTGAAGAATGAGATGCAAGCCATAACTATGAGGATGTGCAAGGAGATTGAGGACATAAAGAAAAATGAAGAAAACCTAACTCAAATATTGAAGGATAGATCTAAGGAATGCAACGGATTGACTCATGAAAATGATATGTTGAAACTTGAGTTGACCCAGTCCCGAAACAATGAACAAGAATTTGAAAGACAAATTATCATCATGAGAGATGATTTGGTTATTGCGAATGAGTACAAGGAAAATTTCAAGGATAGTTCTTCTAAACTTGATGAACTACTGTAGAATAAGAGAGATGCTAATGACAAAAGAGGTCTTGGTTATGAAGTAGAAATCTCCAGTACTGTACACCAAGATACATCACTCGGACATAAGAAGAATCATGTCAAATGAAACCAGAAATTACCAGTAAGACAACCTAATGCTCACAAATTCAATGATACATGCTTTATTTGCAATAAATATGGTCATATGGCTAGTCAGTGCAAAAATAGGAATAATTAGAACAATGCATCATTCATCGGTATTGGAAATGTAAGATATCATGCATGCAGTAGTTTTGGACATATGGCTAACCAATGCATATCAAAAGGTAATCAAGGAAATCAAGGGGTTAACAAGGCAATTCAGAAAAAAAACAATATTGTTTGTTATGCATGCAACAAGATTGGGCACATTGCTAAATATTGCATAAGTAAGAACCCACTGACAACTAATGGAAATGCAGATGAGAAAGGAAAAGAAAAAGTGGAAGATATCAGGAAACATCATGAGATGAGATGGGTGAGAAGATCTGATACACCATCGGTAGAACAACCAACAAAATCATTAGGTCCTACACCAACAGTAGATACAACTGGTAACTAAGGCACTTAGCCTTAGGGAGAGGCAAATCATTGAAAATTTTCCAATTACCTTGGATTGGATCTGTAGTCAGAAGATTCTGATTGCGGATAGATATTGTGGAGATTTTGTGGTTTACCAAAACTAATTGACATATCATGTTAACCGGTAAAGCCTAACTTGCAGCATTTATGACAATAAAATTTAGGGTTAATGATGATAAAAAGGGAAGTTAAGTTATTTTCTTCACATAGCGATCAAGTATTCAAGCAAGTGAATTTCCAAAGCATTTTAGAGTTCTAGAGTGAATTGAGCGATCACTTTCCTTCGAGCAATTTGATCTCTCAACAACATTTTTGAGGTATTTTTTCATGTTTGCAAAAACCATAGCTTTCGTGTTTGGTTGCAATGGCTTCATCATCCAGCATTGATACTCCCTTGGTGGTTGAGATTAAGGATTGCTCTCATCCCATTTTTAAGAAGCATCCATACAAATCCCTTTTGGACGAGCTGCTAGGTGCATTTTCGAAGGTTTATCATGGAATTTTGCATGCGGAGGACATTAGGGCATATATCCACTGCAATATTGAAGAAATTGGGAATTATGAGTTGTCCTGTGTCTTCACCGACAATCTTATCACCAAAAACTAGATAAAACCATAATTTGCACACTTGTAGAGGAAGGGTTGTTAGGATTCCCACAGATAATGAGAGAGGGGGGGGGGTGAATCAGTATCTAACCAGTGTACAAAATTTCTTAACTTAAAACATGCAGAACATATTATAACAGTGTACCGGTATGCAAGAAATAATGCAATTAATAGAATTAAGAACATCCACATGAAAAGCACACCATAACACAAGGATTTAATGAGGAAACCCGGTGTGGGAAAAACCTCGGTGGGATTTGTGACCCACAATATCCACTTACTGGCCAATAAGAGAATATTACTTACAATAGAGGCTTGCACATGCAGGAAGGCCAACTGCCTAGAGCTCACTACTCAAATAGGAAGTCTCACTGACTTACAATGTGGATTATACAAATCCAATATCTTGTACTGCTTTACAATAGCATCTATAATGCCTGATCCAGTACTGGTTGCTGCTCTGCTTCTTACATAAACCCTTTAACCTATATTTCACATAATAGGTCTGCCTTAATATTTCGCATACATCACTTTCTTCACTTACTTACATCTTTACAAAATGTCTATAATGATCTCTTTTATATACAAGAGTCATTTTACAATATGCCAAGCCGGCTTACAAAGTTTTACAATAATGAACAAAATATAATATAACAAAATCCTGTCAGCCTCTGTGCCGGTATACTTCCTTTCTTTGTGCCGGTGCCGGTGTCCTGAGTATCGGTGTAGAGTGTGATCTGCTGATGCCAGTGCACTAACTTGTCGGTGTAATGCCTTACCGGTGCCATAGGATTGCAAGGTTGCCATCAATGACAAAACCTTCAATCACATACAATGTCTCATTGGAGTGTGCATATGCCAACAAGGGTTTCACTCAGTTTATGGATTTCTCGACATTTGATGAGGCAAAATGGGTATGATATGTTCTGAGTCAAATTCAAGGAGAATTCATCTAGTTGGACATGCCATATAAGATCACTGAAGAAGTTATTAAGAACATCACCTACCTTCACAAAATCGGAGGCATTCCCGACCCTAGATGCAAGTTGCCCAACACTGAAATGAACAGACTTACCGATGCAACCTTTGATGGAACATCCATGAGGGTAGATGGTGTCAGAGATATTGATGTTAAGTTTGCAGAAATGGTCATTGGCTAAAGGTATATCAGTCAAATCGATTAAACTTAGTAGCCGACAACAACATTCTGGTGGCATATCAAATGGTCAAGGAGGATGCCCATTATGATATTTGTAGCGTAATGCTGAAGGAACTCATGTCTAACCTACACAAGATCAAGAAAGACAAAAAGAATACTTTTTGGTATGACTCCTTCATAATTTGCTTGGTATTTTACTTTTTGGGTACTGTGCCTAGTTTTGTAAATACTCAGTGGACTTTTGATCACCCGGTAGCATCGCAAATTTATCAAATTTTGCATAGACAAGGAGATAAGGATAGCAAAGCCAATCTTTGGGATTTTTTCAAAATATTTCAAGAGGAAATAAAAAATAGATCCTGGATTCCTAAATCTATAGTTGAAAAATATAAGGATACAATATGCTTTATGGTAGATAAGGATGAATGCATAATGGAAGCAGTGCAACCCGGGACAATTTGGATAATGCCAATGGGTTATGAGGTTGAGGAAGCAACATTGGATGCCTACGCTCAACATATCTTGTAGGCACCAGTAGATGAAAAGGAAGAAAAATTTGGAACTACCAAGGAAAAAGGGCTTAAAATTCATCAGGAATAGGTAGCCTCGACAATACAGAAGAAGATGACCCCGGTTAGCAATTGAGACATTGATTAGTGAAGGTGCTGACAGAGCCAAAGTTGAGAAGCATGTCAAAATTTTGGAGGAACAAAGGAAGAAAGAATTATTACAGAATAGAAGAGAGGAAAAACAAGAAAGGAAAGCAGCTCAGGCCACACCCAATGTGGTCTCAGTTACAACTAAAACATCCAAACAATTGACTGAACCTTCAACTGAGCCTGCTAAGGAAACACTGGTAGAGCCACTCCAAAAGAAACAAAAGTTGACCCGACAATACATGTAAGTATCATCTGAGACAGAGTCTGACATTAAGGTTAAGGAAGTTCCTAAATAGAAAGGAGTTTATGCTAGAGAGGCCAAGGAGAAGAAAGAAGAATAAAAACTTGAATCGGTTAAGGAGATACCTCAGAAGCCAAAGATCACAATTGCACATAAGAGGAAGCCCAAATTAGCCGAGCAAGCTAAACCTGAACCCAAGAAGAGAACTGGTAAGAAAAAGATGAATGCTCAAGATTTAATTGAACAAATTGTAAATTATGGTAATCTTGATAATATTTCTTCATTCTTTGTCAATTTTGGTCAGGAGGATAAGAAGAAAATACAAGAAGCTATTCTTTTATATCTTGATTCATTTAGTAGGGCTCTGATAGAAATGGAGAAAGTTTTGCCTAAGGAACTATATGATATATTAGAGGTCAAGAAGCTACATGCTCAATCATTGGATAGAAAAATTAAGGAGGTCAAATTGGTCAACCTTTGTCCCTCAATAACACCTCCGGAAATGGATGACCTAATCAATAAAATTGGATCCACAAAATTCAACCCTAAGCGTAGAATAAACAGTCTCATGATAGGCAGACTTGAAGAAATAAAAAAGGAGACAATTGATATATGGGTAAGAGTACTGTTGGGTCTTGGCTATGAGTTAAGCTCCAGTTTTGTGCAATCATAGAATATTCAATTACCTAAAAAATAAGGTAGTGACAGATAAACCAAGTGTAAATATTGAGAAACTGGCAAGCACTGAACCAGATACCACTATACTGGTTACTGATTCTCTTACTAAATCTCAAGACATCCTAGAAGAGAATGAACAAAAAATAAAGGATACTGAGATTGATGTAAATAAGGATATAGGTGTATAGGATCCACAATTTTTGGGTGAGGCACCAAGTGGTGAAGCCACTTTTGCGCAAGAGCTGAAAGATACAAAGGTTATTTCACTGGCAAACAAGGGAAAGGAGACTGTGGTGGAACTCTCCTCCAGCTTGGCAATTGACACCTTTGCCATAGCTAAGGGAATTTTACCATAAATTTCCATCAACATTGATATACCATATCATAAAATGTCACCGATAGAAAATATTTTGGTGGCAGCAGCTCTTTAGGCTCAAGCTACACAAGAATTAGCCCAAGAAGAATCTAAGGATATGAAGCTAATTGAGAACAGTTTTGAAGTTTTGCATCAGTTAGTCCTGAAATTTCAAGCACATGAAGATACTATCTCTTCAGGTAAATTAGAGGAAATCGTCGACTTTATTCCTAAGCAGTATGATTCTTTATTGAAGATCTCTATAAATTAGGCTAAAGAAGATTTTGTGGCAGCCCAAAAACTAACATTTTTGCACACGATTGAGACTGACAAGGTAAAAATTCAGATCTGTTTGCAGTCAATTGATGGAGCTTTAGCCGAAGGAGGTACTGTTTATAAGACTTGTCTAAATTTTGATAAATTAACTGGCTCCATAGACAAGCAACTGTCAGACTGTAGGAAGAACCTAGTCCACATTTCTAACACCCACAACCTGACAGTTAACCTAACAAATTTTATGGATGGTCCAATTTTGATGGTGATGGATCAGATTTTGAAATTGAAGAAGGATAGGGACATAACAATAAAGAGAGAAAATGAGCTCATAAATCTGATTGGTCCTTGACTTGACAATTTACTATTTCATAAAAAATAATCTATCTCTAATCTGTAGAAGGAAGATCCCACTACCTCCGATGAGATAGAATATTATGCCAACATTTTGAACAGTTTCATTTCTATCTTAGAATCTCTTACAAATGGTTGGGATAATTACTTTTCATTTTTGAAGAACATGTATGCTGATATTTTGAAGTATGTTTAGTCCCAACTCTTGTTTATACTTGTACATAATTCTTTATGGGTACCCCGCTTTATCATTGATATCAAAGGGGGAGGAGGAATAAGCGAAAAATGTATATATTTCTCAGGGGAGATTTGGAACATTCGATATATATAACAGATTCATGTACAAATCAAGAGATTATGCAAATGATATCATTTTTCACATGAGTATTGCCATCAATGCCAAAGGGGGAGATTGTTGGCAATTGACACTCATCCAACAAGGGTTTATGGCATTATGGGTTGTCATTGATGGAAATTCACCATCTTAGGGTGAAATTTTTCATTGGTTTGTTAACCGACATGCATTACCTAACCAATATTGGTACTCACATTGTTCTACACTGGCACTAACATCGATATTTACTTCATCCTGGTAACTAGTCCTGATCTCGATAATGTGTACATAGGTCCCGATAATGGATAGGACCCGACTAAGGAAATATTTTGGTCTCGATTATGTCTTCATATATTTTGGCGGTAACGTGTGATGGCCGACATGGTCATTGGATTTATGTTTGATTTTTATTATGTTTCGGCAACCAACTTGTTTACATTTGTTATTGAAGCCGACATGGTTAAGTTAGATGGATATTTAAGAAGATCACCTCAACGATAGACCATATATGTGTTATATGGTATGTGAGCTTTTTATTGCGAATATATCAGTGAGACTTTGTATGTGATTGGTAGAGATTGTGTGCACTTTCACGTGCACAGCTTAACCGACAACATAACAAAGTATCAGATAACCGGTATACATAGAAGGATATCAGAGCATTCACCGGAACTTATCCAACATGGTCAGATGCTATTTATAAGTTTATTTTCATTTGTAAACACTTGTAAGTGTTCTGTAAGTCAGCGAGACTTCCTATGTTTTGTGTTTGAGCAGTGAGCTCTAGGTGGTTGGCCTTTCTGCATGTGCATACCCTCTTATGTAATATTTGTATACTTGGATCAAGTATATAGATATTGTGGGTATCAGCCCCACCGTGGTTTTCCACGTATAAATCTCGGTGTTATGGTGTTACCTTTTATTGTGTTAATTTGTGTATGCATTCTAACCGGTTAATAAGGAATAAGTTCAAAACTAACATTACCGGTAGAACACTAATTCACCCCTCATCTTAGTGTTCTTAGATTCCAACAGTTGGAGATGTCATGGGTTTCTTTCACTCACTCTAGGCTTAGTTTGTTCACCTTGTCATTTTGCGCCACAACACAAGTCAGTAGTAGAGGCATGAATTGATGTTTTCCTTTGTTGAGTTGCTTGAGTATGCGTGTATGATTTCTATTTAATTTTTTTGTATTAAGTATCATAGAATCACAAAGTTCATTTTTTGCTCATTCGAGCATCCACGTTACAAACTTATTACATACTAGCTCCTTTCGAGCACCAAACTAGAAACAACAATTGGAAGACCAAGGGTCACAACTTAGAAATCCACTTTAAACAACCAATGAAAGACCAAGAGTCACAACTTAGAATTCTACACAAAGGTGTCCTTCATGGGAGTTGAACTTGGGTCTCCACATTGAGAACTCAATGCTTTAACCAACTAAGCTCAACCCCATGGGCATTTCTATTTAATTTGATTTATGGAGTAATGTTATTTATTAAGGTTTGAATTAATTTATCTTATAATATGATTATTGGTTATTTTATTAATGGATAATTATTTATTGCGAGAATTGTATTTAATCAATTGAGATTAATTTAATTTATTTATAATCTATTTATTTATTATTGAGTTATTATTGCTTGCTTTATTTAATTGATAATTTATTATTAATTTTTGATTTATTGATTTTATTAATTAATTTATTATTTATTATTGATTTGATTTAATGTTTTCATGAGAATCCCTATTTATATGGCTTTATTCATTTATTTGATTTTTATTGGGTGATGATTTATTATTTAATGTGTTTATCCAATTATTATTTTATTGGTAATCAGATATAATATAAAGTTTACTTACCCTTGCATGTGATTGGTTGATTATAAATTGGTAGGTAAATAACATTGGTAAAAATTATATTCCTTGAAAATATACAAGGTACATAAAATATATTGTTCTTTGGAATTTCCTGATTGGTCCATTTTGCACTATAGTTTTGAGTTTAATTTTTAATTTAAATTCATTTTGGGATTGTTGTCAGGTGAATCATCCGGTAGATTTCTGGAAGTGGTTTTCAAATTGGATTGAAGATTTGGATTGCTTGAGGATTTATCTTCTTCATATTTCTACCTTGTTTGGATTGCACTTGCAGGTTGGTTTAATTTCTCCTTCAAATTGTTGATTTCTGGAAAAGCTTGTCTTCTTTGTGACTGTGCAAAGTGCTTGCTGAATATTGTTTCATTTCTTGGGGGAAAATTTAAATTTGATATTGAAGGAATTTCGTTTGATTTGGAAAAGAAAATTTGGAATGGGAGGTTGCATTTGATTGTTTTCAATTTTTGAAAATTGTTGCTGCGAGTATCTTGCTGCCATCTCTGAGAATGTCTATGTTTTCATTTCCTTGTGTTTTGAAAATGATATTGATTTGATTTTGATCATCTTCTTGTGTTGTATTCTTTGTATCTCCCTTATTTTGGATTCAGTTTTTGTGATTTTGACCTTCCTATTATTGTTGGGAGTTCTCTGCAACTCACTGTGATCACTCATTTTGGAGTATTGACTCAGGAAATACATATTGGTACTCTCGAAGGATAGGGTATGCCTCAAGTCTAGTTTTATCATCCTCTAAGTTCTTGATGTGGACTGCATAGATTTCACATCCCTTCCTTTAGGCCCTCTTTAGTTACATTGTTGATATTTGTCTAAGTTGTAAAAGCTTCTTAGCTCCTTGTATATCCATTGGATCTCCTAAATCATCAAGGCATGTTACAAGTTTGTCTTGACAATTCACTATGGACTTATGCTCAATTAACCAATTGATTCTTAGAATGACATCGAAACTTCCTATTGGATCCACATAAAGGTTCACTTCTACTAGGAAGTTGGGAAGTTATAATTTGTTGCATGCCAAACATCTATCGACCCTCTACTTTGTTTGGTTTCCATATTAAAAATTCCAAGTTTTAGACATATAACCAGGCTCAGTATTCAATGTATATACAATTTTGGGATCCACAAAACATTCAGTAGCACCTTTGTATATAATAATGGAGACTACATGGCCAAATTTCTTTCCATTAAGTTGAATTGGTGAAGCTTGGAAGTTTTCTTTTCGGTTGAGGAGCTCAAATATCTGATCCAATCTCCTACTAAGTTATTGCTAGGTCCATTGCTAGGTCCAACTTTGTTCCTTGTTTTCTCCATGTTATCCTATTAAGTATCCTAAAAGTTAAGAAACTATGTCTTAGCATAGAAGACACAAGGCCCTAGAGTTCAAACCTATGGCTTTGATACCAAAATGTAAGGTCCCGCTAGTCCTAACCTTAGACTAGCTATCATAATTAATTCCTAATTAAAGACTAACTTGCTTTTATACCACATGGGTTTCGCTAGCTAGGCAATATTATATCACGTACATTCATATTGGGGGGTTTAATATCCAAAAAATGAGGGTGCAATATATTGCCTATCGATGAAAATGGGGGGTTTTTAATTCTGGCTATGAAAAAATACAATATTTGGTGAAAATAGGGGGGTTTTTAATTTCGGCTATGAAAAAATAAAATATTTGGTGAAAATAGGAGGGCTTTTAATTCAGGCTATGTATTGGGAGGGGGTGACAAAAAAAGAGTTTAGGGCAATATGTTTTGAAAATAGGGGGATTTTTTAGTATTCCATGAATGCACATGCTATAACCCAGACTCATTAAGTGAAGCCCCCATGATTTATACCAAATTTGTATTATCATAAGTGCAAGATTAAACATACATGCATACTGAAATCACATGCGTACATATGAAATATAAAGATGAATTATAAATGTAATAACATGGAATAACGTGAAGAGTGATAAGTAATGATAACCCATAGTGAGATTATGATCAAGTTAAGTTAACATTGACATAACCATTTATCCAAAGCATTCTTAACTAAAAAGATAGAAAACTAAGCAAAGAATACGCATAAGAAAGAAAACATGCACAAATGGGACACATGTTAGTATCTTTGTGGGTTAGTAGCTTCCTTATTTTTCTTTTAGTTACATTTACATTGCGACCTCCTATCGCATCTACATCATTAGACCTCATAGGTCATATACATAGCTCATATAACTTACTCATGAGATCATACCGATCATTTATAATAATGATACAATACAATATACATTGGTCCATAGGACTTTACAATGCAATATATCTAAATCTCTATCTCCATATGTAGCATCTCTGTTGCCATCAGACTTGCCTCCATCTACAAACTGGAAGATGGACATATGACCCATGCATTTAATCAGCCCAGCCAAATGAAGCTTACGCTTCTCAGTGCTCATGATGAGCTCCCATCCTTCACGATGGAGTTCCCTAGCAAATTGGAACCAACTGTTGGGAATGGAACTTGTGCATGCATGTAGTATCTAACAACCAAACTATTGAACTTAGCTACATGTGTTATGGCAGGGAGAAATCAATTAAGTTATTTGTCTAGTTAACCCTATTAGGGCAGGTGGGAAGAAAACACCCTTCCTTGATTTATCCCATAAACAAGCACATCTTTCCAATAACATCATAAACAGTAAAATTACCCCTCTCAGTTAAATACATTTATTAATAATTTTTTGTTTCTTGATCATACCCAAATTATAGAATTTCATAAACATGACCTATATATATTACTGATAAATTTGAACCAGTTGATTATTATTAGAAATCAAATCATATAAACCATAAATACTAAAAGCTAATCAAACCAAAATACCAATGGAAACAGGAAAATTAGCAGAAGAAATCGACCTAGCTTAAGAATCTGCCTACCAAAATGAAATAGAAACTATAAATGGCAGAAATTGAATAATAAACCAAGCCCAATGATTAATAAATACTGTGATTACAAGGAGAGAACTCTGCGATAAGAATTAGTAAGTAGAAATAAGAAAACAATTTTTGTATCATAATGATAGAAAACAAGCAAATAATTATGAATCATAGCATTATCAAGATCATTCCATGATCAATTTAGGGAACGAGTTAGGAGATCTCTGCAGATGGAAACGGTAAACCCCAAGAATGAAACCCGTAGACAATTTTAATAAAAAACAAAAACCAAAACAACTATGAGTTGCAACGTTACCGATTTCAATGCTTGACTAACTCATGGAGCAAGTCAGCCTGCTAAATCAGAAATAAAAGACTGTTGTCAATCTTCAACATGTAAAATAGGATGGGAATGTTAAAAAAAATATCACACAGGGAAAGGGTGCAATTTTACCCACATCGGGATAGATTTGCATCGACTTCCCTTAGCAAACATGTAAGGAATGATATGAATTTCAGATAATACGTAGAGGAGAAAGGCTAAACCAATCCAAAGGAAATCATTTGGCAACTTCAACAGTTAGAATAGGAAGTCAAATTCATTACATGAAATGTAACAAGGAAAGATCTGTAGGTGCGATAAACTCTTTACGCACATGGAGTCGATTTGGCTATGCCAACTACAATGATAAAAGAAGATCGAATTAATCGATTTAGCAGATGGCATAGATCAAAGGTTTTGTTCCTAGCTTTGGGGAGGTAACGATGATTTTGATAAGTCTCCTTCCCTCTACATCATGTATCGACCAACCTGGTCAGGTTGAAAAAGAAACAATGAACTCAACAATCAAATAAATCAAGTTTATATACTACGATTACAAGGAAATAGACCAACAAAAATAGCAATAGGAAATCAAGGTCAAGGAAACATTAAAACTATAGAAAATAATAATCAAATTCGACGTTACCATATATGCCACGTTTTCAAGAAAGTCCAATAGAAAATATGTGATGGAAATCAATAAATATGAAAGACATTACCCAACAGAATCGTAAGGAGGAGAATGGAGGGTGATGATGTGGTCTTCCTACAGCTCAGCATGATTTCCAAATGTGTTAATAAAGGATAGCTCAGCTTGGTTTATACTTGTTGAGGCTGAGATTCGATCCATAATGCATGGATTTGGATTAGGTGAAGACAAGGATGAATAAGGAGTTAGAGTGGAGAAATTTTTTAAGGAGTTAGAGTGGAGAAATTTTTTTGTGCACTAGAGTTGAGAGCACTTAGTGAAGGAGAATAGCTAGTTACAAGAGAAATGAATGGAAAAACTCATGCAAATATTGGAGAAAACTAAGTTAATCCCCCTTAATTTATGCAAATATGAGAAATTAGAGTGAGTTACATAAGCTCATCCCTTGTTTCAATTTTCAAAATTATATTTTAACGTTTTAAAGTTCAAATTTAATATTTTAATATTCAAAGATCATATGCTCCAATTTTATTTAATTAATATTATAATTTATTTATTATAAAATTTCTAAATTGATTTTAATATTTAATGTAATTATTTTATTTAATTATTATTATTTATTTGGGTGTGTACAGGTTCACATTTTGTTGGTTGTTGTCAATGAGCTAGGGGGCCCCTCCTCGGTCATATGTCCGTCTTCAATGGTCAACCCGACATCCACCTCACACTCAAGGAAATTGTCAGATCATAATATAAAAATTCATTACATTAACATCATCACATAATTAACATTATACTAAAAGTATCATCGATAGCATTAAATAGCATCATAATTAACATCACATTAAAATAATATCGTCAAGCACATTTGTTAGCAT
Organism: Cryptomeria japonica; assembly: GCF_030272615.1. Classification (NCBI taxonomy): domain Eukaryota; kingdom Viridiplantae; phylum Streptophyta; class Pinopsida; order Cupressales; family Cupressaceae; genus Cryptomeria; species Cryptomeria japonica. The sequence goes on along the minus strand of NC_081407.1, from coordinate 681,250,104 downwards.
CATAATATCAAATGTCATCAATAATATCAGTGTCGAAAATAATAAATTAATCTAAAACTTATTAGCCTAAAATTGGTTTGTGACAGTGTATCCCTGATGATAATCCCTTCTTCTTGTTTGGAGGTGTGTATCCCTGATGAAGGTTCCCTCCCCTTATTTGGAAGGTGTAGCCTTGATGACAATCTCTTCTCTTTGTTTGAAGGCATGTATCCCTAATGAAGATCCCTCCCCATGTTTGAAAGGTGTATCCTTGACAAAGATCCTTTCTCTTTGTCTAGAGGTGTGTATCCTTGATGAGGATCCCATCCCCTTATTTAGAAGGTGTATCTCTAATGAGGATTCCTTTTATTTGTTTAGAAGGTGTATCCTTGATGTGGACCCCTTCTCTTTGTTTGGAGGTGTGTATCCTTGATTGTCACAACCCTCCTTTATCACTTTTTGATTTGATACAATTCTATTATATTTTTGGTTGAGCTATTGAAAATGATTGAATAAATATTATAAAAGAATAAATAATGGACCCACACACACACTTGGAGAATATAATTCAAAAGGCATTATTTATTTTTATTTTTATTTTTCCACTCCCAATTATGGCACATGTTGTAGGAGGAACTAGAAGCTTCTACAGGAATCTTCAATACCTTGCATGTAACTCCCCCACTAAGATATTAAACAATTTTGCATGGGTCCAATATTGGAAAAGAATCTCATTCTTAATTAATTTCTCTAGATAGTGGAATTAAGGGATTTTTCCTATATATTGTATGCAAGTTTTCAAAAGAGGGAGTTGATTATGTTTTGGAAAAATTTCCCAAGTTTTTAGTAGTAGGATCTTCTTTGGTAGTCTCATTTTTCATTGTAGGGTTGTTAAGTTGTTCTTGAAGACTTCTCTCAAGTTGCAAGGAAGGATCTAAAAAGGATAGCTAGAGGATTGGAGAGGATTCAACATCGAGCTTCGATAAGCCAGGTTCTCTTCTTTTGTCATCTCTCATTTACATATGAGAAATTTGTATTATCAAAAAAAATTATAGCTTCTAGATCTTTTATATAAAAAAATAATAAAAATTATTAGATTGTAAATCTTTTCTTCTTATTTAGGGATAAATAATAAAAGTACTTTTCATATAATGCATGTAAAAGATAGCTTTATTATTTATTTAATTTTCTTTAGAAAATATATATATATATATATCAGATCTTGCTTTTTCAAAAGATTTTTTTTGGATCTGTGCAAAAATCATATTTCCCCTTATTTAAATTTTTTTTTCTGAGATTAAACTCTTCTCTGTATGATTAAATGATAATCACTTGCGTATGAATCTTGTTCCTTATTATCCTTCTCTTAAATTCATTACTGGAATGGGAATTTGAATGTAAATCTTATTTCTTACATTAAATCTTACTTCCCTGTGACAAATCTCACCTCTATGTGAATGCAAGTTTGATCTTTTGTATATGAAGTTATTTAAATATTTTTCCTGCTAGTAAAAACCCATTTTTCTCTCTCTGAATGTAGATTTGATCATAAATCTTAATTCCTTAAGAGCAGTCTTCTCTGTGAAAAGAAAACGTCTGGTAATAAAATATAAACCTCACTGTATTCCTTATTCTCTGTGGAAATAGAGTATAAATCTCTCTATGTGAATATTAGTTCTGTACATTGCTGAAACAATTTAATTCTCTGTGTTATTTCATCCCTGTGATTAAATTCTTATTCTCATTATTTTTACATTAACATTTCTCTTGTACATATATCTGTTTATGTATTTCTCTCTTATGCTATTAAATAAATTGGAATGGAAAAACTACACACACACACACACACACACACACACACACACACACACACACACACACACTCACACACACACACACACATATATATATGTTATCATCAAAATTTATACAAACAAATTATATGCGAAATCGTATGAAGAAATCCGTAGATTAAACTTCGCATGGAATGATGTGCCGACACAGGGAAGGGGGGTCAGAGTTATTACCGCCGCAGGCAAGTGGTACCCTCCACTAACTTGCGGTCACTGTTATGGCAGTGGCCGCAAGGTCTGCGGACCTGTACCCGCAGGTTCGCAGTGGTGATGGGACCCGTGGGCCCCACTCCCACTTGACTTTTAAAAGCCACTTCAAAAAAATTCAAACTCATGGCAACTTGATTTTTTGTTAACTTTTTTTAAATCCAAATTTTAGTTTAATAAAATTAAACTTAGGTAAATTCGAAATTAATCATCCTTAGTAAATTAATTTATTTTTAGCAATTTTCTAATTGTATTAAATTTTATAATTGGAATTTTATAAAAACTACTTAAGATTCATTAAGTCACTTAGTTGGCATTTTGGACTCATTAAAATCAATTAATTCATATTAATATGATTTGAGCCAAATGTCTAAGCTAATTGCTCATTTTGGGACTAGTGACTTTATAAGTGATTATTCTCATGGTAGAAGTCAACACATTGCTTAACCTTGCATGTAACTTACACTATCCTTGCTTCATGTGAATTACTTATAGATTACTTGCATTATTGATGACAAAGTTACATTTTCTTCATCTTCATGCAAGTTACTCATTTAATTATTAATATACAATTCTCATAATCGTCATTATTATGCAAGTTATATTTCAAGTTTTGAATATTAAATAATTTAGTTATGGTTTTATTTCACGTGGTTCATCAAGTAGTTGTTTCAATTAAATAATCTTTGCAATGTCTAATTATACACGTTCAATTCATAATTATTTTCAAGCATTATTTTTTTCATAGCTTCTTAGTTAGAAAACTAAATAAAGGAAGTTGGAAAACCAAAACCTAGCAGCGTTCGGTATATACAGTGCCTCTGGGTCACACTTACGGGTAATGCCGTCATGTTGAACTACTACACTTAATGCCTAATAAAGCTGCATCAACGACGTCTGAGGCATCGTCCCTATAAATCGTCGGGGAATAATAAGGGACACTTGGAAGTTAAAATCCAAGGGGTGGGTAATCCCCCTTGGATCGATAATCTAATAAGATAATCCTTGAATGATTTTTACATCCGTTGAGTTAAACCATAGTAAACCCCCTTTAGGTTTGATTAAGTGAAATGCTTTTATGAAATTGATTTAATCTTGAAGAGTTGTTGATGATTGACAATTGGGTCAAGGGTGATGCTTATGATAGGTATTAGAATCTAGTTGTTTTAGGCCACAAGCAATAGGCCATCTTGAGCCCTTTGCTTAAGTGCTACCACCGTGGGTAGCAGTCGCAGTGAAACTATCTGGGACATTGACCCTAGAAAGGGTTGCGTACCCACTAATTAGTTTACATCAAACCATAGAGTAGAAAATAGAACTACATACTTTACGCCTTGATCCCATGCCGAAACGGGTATGTAGGCAGTCTTGGAACGGAGTTGTCCCTAGTACTCAGGCATTCGTGGATGGGGTCTAGGTTTGGTAAGAAGAACGATTGAGTAGAATCCTAATTTGAAAGATAAGTATAATAAAAAGGAAAAATTAATTCAATGCATACTCGAAAGGAATCGCGTATGGATTTGCTTGACTTCCCAAGGCTTTAAGCCAAATTCTGAGGCAAAATTCAAGCTTGTATTATGTTATTTTAATTTCTCCTAAGGACGGCGACCTCGGTGCGCTCCTATTAGATGAGTGTAGTACTTAGTGAGTGACTCAGGACCCGAATGGTCCCGATGAGTCCAAGTCTCTGGCCAGAGCACCTCCTATCCCAATTGGATAGATGCCTACCCCGTATGGGTAGATGCCTATCCCATATTGGATAGATGAAACCTTCTTCTTCGTATTTACATATGCCTAACCCGTATGTTTAGATGCTCATCCCGAATGGATGAATGCCTAATCCTAATGGATGGATGCCCATAGTATGCGATTGAATCAAACACAAATGATTAAAGTAAACAAAAAAAAAAGAAGTGGTCCAATTTTGTTGGGTTAATAAAGTGGGTTATTACATGTGGTATCAGAGAAAAGGTTCAAATCTAGGCCTTGTGCTCACTTCAATTTACACAACTAAGAGGATGTTTTACAATGGTAGAGATTAAATTATAAAATCTTAAATCAAGAACTAACTACATAATTTAATTTTCAGGTAAAACCCTAGAATGGCTAGAGGAAGAGGAAGAGGAAGAGGAAGAGGAAGAGGTACTACCACTAGGAGACAAAGGGAAGCTAACCATGAGGAAAATCATGAAGAAAACCATGAAGAAAACCATGAGGAAGACCATGAAGGGGATCAACATAACCCAGGGAATAACGAAGATGGGGTCGAGGCTATAATCAACCTTCTAAGCAAACAAAGGGATAAAATCAAATTTTTGGAGCAATCAATGCAGGACCTTAGGGCAAGGCAGAATGACATTGAAAATCGAAGTGGAACTGAAAATGGAAACCTTGGTAGAAATCAAGGAAATATGATGGATAATAGAAAAGAAAATAACATATTGGAACTCTCCAAGGATTTGAAGAAAATCACCCCTCCTAAGTTCGATGGGAGGCAAATTGGTGAAGGAGCTGAGAATTGGTTAAATGAAATGGAAAAGTACTTTGAACTAAGAGATTTTAACAAAAAAACCAAGGCCTTATGGGGTTCCTATCAACTCACAGGGGAGGTGGCTAGTTGGTGGACCAACACCAAGGAACAAAATGGGTATAGTAGGGATACGATCATAGGGGATCAATTTTTTCACCACTTCTGAAAAAGGTGGCTCCCTTAATTCTTGTTCGATGAGAAGGTGACATAATTCCATAATCTACATCAAGGGCCCCTATCAGTCCAACAATATTGGGATAAGTTCGCCAAATTACTTAAGTACGTACCAATGTACCAGAAAGATGAAGAAGGCCAAGTGAGGAAGTTCATTTTGGGACTAAATACCAACATAGGGGTAGAGGTTGACATGCATGGACCCAAAAACATGAATGAAGTACTTGAAACATCCCTAAGGCAAGAGAGGAAGATTCAAACACTAGCAGGACATAACTATAATGGGAACCACTCTTTTAAAAGGAAGCAATAATTCAAGGGGAACACTAACTTCAACAAGGGTCAAAGGAATAATTCTTCTGAAAGAAGGCCACCCCCTAATCAATATCAAAGGAATGGAAATAATAATAATAATAGGGGTAGTAATAACATAGGCAACTATAATAGGAATGGCCAACAGAATAGGATAACCTATCCACCTAGGACCAATGAAACAAGGAATGATCCCCCTAGGAATCAAGGCAGGAGGGGTCCTCCAGGTGGATGCTTTATGTGTGGGGGAAACCATTTTGCTAGAGAGTTTCCTAGGATGCAAGGTCAGATTAGGGCAAATCAACCACAACAAGGGCCCCAACAAAGGATTCATGAATTAGTTAGGAACCGAAGAGAAAGATTCCAGAATGTTCCCGTGGAAACTACAGGTACACTATTTGAACAACCAATTTCAATTCTAATTGACACTGGGTCATCTGAATGTTTCATCTCACCTGAATTAGTAAGCAAATATGCATTAAAAGTTAATCAAATGGAGTCATCATGGATGGTTCAATATGGGGATAAGGCAACAATGGAAGTAACTAAGTGTTTGCCGAGGGCAAGAGTACAATTTCCTGAGTTTGAAACAAGGGTAGATCTCTTTGTGGCACCCCTAGGATTATATGATGTAATTATTGGAATGAGTTGGTTAACAGATCATCAAGCTAATGTAGATTGCTATAACAAAGTTGTTGAATGTTTGGATGATGGGGGGAATAGGCTCAAAATCCAAGGAAAGTTTAATCCCATTAATATAGAAACCATATCAGCCATGCAATTAAAGAAGGAAAGAAGAAGAGGAGGCCTAATCTATATGGTTGAAATTGATGAAGGAAAAGAGGAAAATACCCCAACCTTTGAAAATACCCCTTTCTTAAAAGAATTCAAGGATGTATTTCCAGAAGAATTACCCGGCTTACCCCCTAAAAGGAAGTTTGACTTTTCTATTGACATACTACCAGGAGCTGAACCAGTATCAAGGGCACCTTACCAAATGAACACAACTGAATTATAAGAGCTCAAAATGCAATTAGAGGAACTCTTAGCTAAGAGATTAATAAGGCCAAGTGTATCACCATGAGGAGCACCAGTTTTATTCGTTAAGAAGAAGGATGGAACCTTAAGACTATACATCGACTATAGGATGTTGAACAAGGTCACAATAAAGAATAGGTATCCCTTACCTCGAATAGAGGATCTTTTTGACCAAATAAAAGGAGCAGCAATCTTCTCAAAGATAGACCTCTGATCAGGATACCATCAACTCTGAATTAAGGAGGAGGACATTCTGAAGACAACTTTCAGGACTAGATACGGGCATTATGAATTCACAGTAGTTCCTTTTGGTGTAACCAATGCCCCAGCTGCATTTATGAACCTAATGAATAGTGTACTCCATGACTACTTGGAAAAATTTGTTTTGGTATTTCTGGATGACATATTGATTTACTCTAGGAATGAGGAGGAACATTTAGTACACCTACAAATTGTTTTGCAAAGGTTGAGGGAGCATAAGTTATATGGGAAACTGTCAAAATGTGCCTTCTTCAAGGAAAAGATTCACTACCTTGGGCATATAATATCAAAGGAAGGAATAGCAGTTGATCCAAATAAGATAAAGACAATAGTAGAATGGCCGATCCCTAAAAATGTTTCAGAGGTAAGAAGCTTTATGGGGCTAGCAGGGTACTATAGGAGCTTTGTGGAAGGATTCTCTAAGATAGCAAACCCCATCACCTCATTACAGAGGAAGGGTAAAAGGTTTGTGTGGATAGAACAAAGTGATAAGACATTCCAAATTTTGAAGGGGAAACTAACTTCAGCACCCATTCTAAAGGTACTAGATCCGAATGGACACTTCACAGTCGTAACTGACGCTTCTATCAAAGGTTTAGGAGGAGTACTTGTCCAGGATGAAGGGGTAGTAGCTTACAAATCCTGGAAGCTAAAGACTCATGAAGTTAATTATGCACCCCATGACTTAGAGTTAGCAATGATTGTGCATGCCCTACAGAAATGGAGACACTTCTTACTAGGGAAGCCCTTTGAGTTAAAGTTAGATAACCAAGGACTAAAGTACATCTTTACCCAACCCCACTTAAATGCTAGACAAAGAAGGTGGTTAGAGTTTCTAAGTGAATATGATTTTGAAATTGAATATATTAAGGGGAAGGAAAATAGGGTGCCAGATGCTTTAAGTAGGAGGAGACACTTGATGACTATAGCAACATTCAAAACTTCTTTCAAAAGGCAAGTAATGGATGAGCAGGGACATGACCCATGGTATGAGCAAGTCAAATTGACTTTAGAATATGATCCAACTGATCCTAAGGTTGAAGGGTATACATTAGATGAAGATGGGTTGCTCAGATACAATAATAGAATCTATATTCCTAATTCAGGAGACTTAAGGAAAGTAGTCTTGTCGGAGGCTCATAATGCCCCCTATTCAGGGCACCCAGGAGTTAACAAACTTTATGCAGATCTAAAGAAGTTATACTTTTGGCAAGGGATGAAGAATGACATAGTCAAGTATGTGGCTAAATATTTGGAGTGTTAAAGGGTAAAGGCAGAGCATAGACACCTAGTTGGATTATTACAGTTACATGATGTACCTCAACACAAGTGGCAAATTATTAGCATGGATTTTGTGCAAGGGTTTCCCATGTCACCTATTAGGCATGATACAATAAGGGTGGTAATTGACAAACTCACTAAGGTGGCACACTTTATACCAGGGAATTTTACGAATGATGCACCTACCTTGGCAAGGCTCTTTGTTAAGGAAATATTTAGGTTCCATGGAATGCCAGAGAAAATCATATCAGATAGAGATGCTAGATTGACTTCAAGGTTTTGGACAACTCTTCAATCAGCTCTGGGAACTCAACTAAATTTTAGCACTGCATACCATCCTAAAACTAACAGTCAAACAGAGAAGACAAATCAAATTTTGGAAGACCTACTTCACATGTACTACATGGACCAACAGAAGAAATGGGAAGACTACCTACCTCTGGTAGATTTTGCTTACAATAATACATATCAAACATCTTTGGGAATGACACCTTTCGAAGCATTGTATGGTAGACCATGTCGAACACCTTTGAGTTGGGATAGCCTTGAAGATAGAGTAATTGTTGGACTAGATATGTTGAAGGAAATGGAAAGGAAAACTAAGGAAATTAGGCAAAGATTGAAGGAAGCCTCAGATAGGCAGAAAAGTTATGAAGACAAGAACAGGACACCAAGGGAGTTTGAGGTGGGAGAGAAAGTCTTCCTAAGGGTTAGGCCACACAAGAGTTCCATAAGGTTTGGGAAGAAGACTAAGCTTGCACCTCGTTATGTTGGACCTTTTGAAATATTGGAAAGGATTAATCCAGTTGCATACCGGTTGGTCTTACCTCCCTAGTTGAGCCGAATCCATGATGTCTTCCATGCATCTCTTCTTAAAAAGTATGTAGCTGATGAGAAATATATTTTGAATTGGGATGCTTTATAGGTCTAGGAAATGGGATGAATAATGATAGAGCCATTCAAAATATTGGAGAGTCGCTAGTGCCAATTACGCAATAGAGAGGTTGATCAATGCAAAGTACAATGGAATCAGTATGATGAAAAGAATGCCACGTGGAAACATACTAGGGAAATGCAACAGTTGTTTCCTTTTTTGTTTTAAACTAATCATGAACTGAAGACTCTTTTGGATACATTCAATAAGTGCATCGGGACGATGCACAAATTAAGGGGGAGAGGATGTCACAACCCTCCTTTATCACTTTTTGATTTGATACAATTCTATTAAATTTTTGGTTGAGCTATTGAAAATGAATAAATAAATATTATAAAAGAATAAATAATGGACCCACACACACACTTGGAGAATATAATTCAAAAGGCATTATTTATTTTTGTTTTTATTTTCCCACTCCCAATTATGACACATATTGTAGGAGGAATTAGAAGCTTCTACAGGAATCTTCAATACCTTGCATGTAACTCCCCCACTAAGATATTAATCAATTTGGCATGGGTCCAATATTGGAAAAGAATCTCATTCTTAATTAATTTCTCTAGATAGTGGAATTAAGGGATTTTTCCTATATATTGTATGCAAGTTTTCAAAAGAGGGAGTTGATTATGTTTTGGAAAAATTTCCCAAGTTTTTAGTAGTAGGATCTTCTTTGGTAGTCTCATTTTTCATTGTAGGGTTGTTAAGTTGTTCTTGAAGACTTCTCTCAAGTTGCAAGGAAGGATCTAAAAAGGATAGCTAGAGGATTGGAGAGGATTCAACATTGAGCTTCTCATTTACATATGAGAAATTTGTATTATCAAAAAAAATTATAGCTTCTAAATTTTTTATATAAAAAAATAAAAAAATAATTAGATTGTAAATCTTTTCTTCTTATTTAGGGATAAATATTGATAAAAGTACTTTTCATATAATGCATGTAAAAGATAGATTTATTATTTATTTAATTTTCTTTAGAATATATATATATATATATATATATATATATCAGATCTTTCTTTTTCAAAAGATTTTTTTTGGATTTGTGCAAAAATCATATTTCCCCTTATTTAATTTTTTTTTTTCTGAGATTAAACTCTTCTCTGTATGATTAAATGATAATCACTTGTGTATGAATCTTGTTCCTTATTATCCTTCTCTTAAATTCATTACTGGAATGGGAATTTGAATGTAAATCTTATTTCTTACATTAAATCTTACATCCCTGTGAAAAATCTCACCTCTATGTGAATGCAAGTTTGATCTTTTGTATATGAAGTTATTTAAATATTTTTCCTGCGAGTAAAAATCCATTTCTCTCTCTCTGAATGTAGATTTGATCATAAATCTTAATTCCTTAAGAGCAGTCTTCTCTGTGAAAAGAAAACGTCTGGTAATAAAATATAAACCTCACTGTATTCATTATTCTCTGTGGAAATAGAGTATAAATCTCTCTCTGTGAATATTAGTTCTGTACATTGCTGAAACAATTTAATTCTCTGTGTTATTTCATCCTTGTGATTAAATTCTTATTCTCATTTGTTTTACATTAACATTTTTCTTGTACATATATTTGTTTATGTATTTCTCTCTTATGCTATTAAATAAATTGGAATGAAAAAACTATATATATACACACAAACACACACACACACACACACACACACACACATATATATATTATCATCAAAATTTATACAAACAAATTATATGCGAAATCGTATGAAGAAATCCGTAGATTAAACTTCGCATGGAATGATGTGCCGACGCAGGGAAGGGGGGGGGTAGAGTTATTACCGCCGCAGGCGAGTGGTATCCTCCACTAACCTGTAGTCACTGTTACGGTAGTGGCCGCAGGGTAGTGGAGGGGACCACGACGGTCCCCTCATCACTACGGACCTGTACCCGCAGGTCCGCAGTGGTGATGGGACCCATGGGCCCTACTCCCACTTGACTTTTAAAAGCCACTTCAAAAAAATTCAAACTCATGGCAACTTGGTTTTTTGTTAACTTTATTTTTATCCAAATTTTAGTTTAATAAAATTAAACTTAGGTAAATTCGAAATTAATCATCCTTAGTAAATTAATTTATTTATAGCAATTTTCTAATTGTAAATTAAATTGTATTAAATTTTATAATTGGAATTTTATAAAAACTACTTAAGATTCATTAAGTCACTTAGTTGGCATTTTGGACTCATTAAAAGCAATTAATTCGTATTAATATGATTTGAGCCAAATGTCTAAGCTAATTTCTCTTTTTGGACTAGTGACTTTATAAGCGATTATTCTCATGGTAGAAATCAACACATTGCTTAACCTTGCATGTAACTTACACTATCCTTGCTTCATGCGAATTATTTATAGATTACTTGCATTATTGATGACAAAGTTACATTTTCTTCATCTTCATGCAAGTTACTCGTTTAATTATTAATATACAAGTCTCATAATCATCATTATTATGCAAGTTATATTTCAAGTTTTGAATATTATAATAATTTAGTTATGGTTTTATTTCACGTGGTTCATCAAGTAGTTGTTTCAATTAAATAAGCTTTGCAATGTCTAATTATACACGTTCAATTCATAATTGTTTTCAAGCATGATGTTTTTCATAGCTTCTTAGTTAGAAAACTAAATAAAGGAAGTTGGAAAACCAAAACCTAGCAGCGTTCGGTATATATAGTGCCTCTGGGTCACACTTATGGGTAATGCCGTCGTGTTGAACTACTACACTTAACACCTAATAAAGCTGCATCAACGACGTCTGTGGCATCATCCCTATAAATCATCGGGGAGTAATAAGGGACACTTGGAAGTTAAAATCCAAGGGGTGGGTAATCCCCCTTGGATCAATAATCTAATAAGATAATCCTTAAATGATTTTTACATCTGTTGAGTTAAACCATAGTAAACCCCCTTTAGGGTTGATTAAGTGAAATGCTTTTATGAAATTGATTTAATCTCGAAGAGTTGTTGATGATTGACAATTAGGTCAAGGGTGACACTTATGATAGGTATTAGAATCTACTTGTTTTAGGCCACAAGCAATAGGCCATCTTGAGCCCTTGCTTAAGTGCTACCACCGTGGGTAGCAACCATAGAGAAACTATCTGGGACATTGACCCTAGAAAGGGTTGCATACCCACTAATCAGTTTAAATCAAACCATAGAGTAGAAAATAGAACTACATACTTTACGCCTTGATCCCATGCCGAAACGGGTATGTAGGCAGTCTTGGAACGGAGTTGTCCCTAGTACTCAGGCATTCGTGGATGGGGTCTAGGTTTGGTAATAAGAAGGATTGAGTAGAATCCTAATTTGAAAGATAAGTATAATAAAAAGGAAAAATTAATTCAATGCATACTCGGAAGGAATCCCATATGGATTCGCTTGACTTCCCAAGGCTTTAAGCCAAATTTCGAGGCGAAATTCAAGCTTGTATTATGTTATTTTAATTTCTCCTAAGGACGATGACCTCGGTGCACTCCTATTAGAAGAGTGTAGTACTTAGTGAGTGACTCAGGACCCAAATGGTCCCGATGAGTCTAAGTCTCTAGCCAGAGCACCTCCTATCCCAATTGGATAGATGCCTACCCCGTATGGATAGATGCCTACCCCGTATGGGTAGATGCCTATCCCGTATTGGATAGATGAAACCTTCTGCTCCATATGGACAGATGCCTAACTCGTATGGTTAGATGCTCATCCCGGATGGATGAATGCCTAATCCTAATGGATGGATGCCCAGAGTATGCGATTGAATCAAACACAAATGATTAAAGTAAACAAAAAAAAAAAGAAGTGGTCAAATTTTGTTGGGTTAAGTAAAGTGGGTTATTACATTGATGAGGATCTTGTCCTCTTATTTGGAAGGTGTATCTTTGATGAGGATCCTTTCCCTTTATATTTGGAGGTGTGTATCTCCAATGAGGATCGCCTCCCCTTGTTTGGAAGATGTATCCATGGTGAGGATCCATTCCCTTTATTTTTGGAGTGCATCCCTAATGAGGATCCCCTCCCCTTTATTCAGAAGGTTTGTATATTTTCTAAGGATCCCCTTCTTTTCTTTAGGATATCAATATATAAATATGTAAATATCTTAAGTGGGGGCATATGACCTCTCTTTTTCTTTTTTGATTTTACCGTTGTGCCCAATTTTTGGTGGTCTTATTTTTATAATGACTCTTGAGGCATGGGTATCAATCCCATCTCTTGCAATCTTGGTACCGGTTTATGAATGACCTATCGTAACACAATTTGGTAGCTGGTGGTATTCATGTGATTCACCTTGATCACCTAGCATAACACAACTTGCTAGTTTGTGATTGATGTTGTTGTTTATGCTCCCCAAGGCATTGGTCATTTATGAATCACCCAACATAATACAATTTTTTGGAAATCATATGATTCACCTTAGTCACCTATCATGACATAACTTACTAGCTTATGATCATTTTGTTAGTTTATGTATCAGTCACCATTATACAACTTTCTCTAGACTTTACCATGTACATGGTAATAAGATCATATCCCCGATAAAGTGGGGCTAAATTTAACATCATAAATTGTATACTCTTTACAATTTTATGCTATTTTTAGCACTCAATTTGGAAGTTGTGCCTAATTTGGTGTGAACATATTCATCCTAGGTCCAAATTGGCAATATTGATCACACTGCATAGTACCTAGACCTTTGTACAACCTAATTGGGTTGGACACTAGTTCCCAACACTAGTGTCCTCTTAAATTTTTGTTTCCTTATATCCATCTCACTGACTTGACCCTTCTATCCCTACACCTGCATTAGATTGGGATATCATTAATAGATGACACATCAATTAAGATATTTCTAAACTTACTATTAAGATTAAGCATACCAGACCAAATATTGATTAGGTTGCTCCTTCTAGAGGGTGGAGCAAAATAAATGTTGATGGGGCAGCTAAGGAGAATCCTGGTCTAGAAGGTTGTGGGGGAGTTGCATGTGATCACAATGGTAGGCTTTTCTTAGCATTGGCACTCCCACTGGGTACTCAGATAAACCATTTTACTGAGGAAAATGCAACTTACATTTGGCTCCAACTTGCAGTTTGTGGAGGGCATAAAAAGGTATGGATTGAAAGTGATTCACTTAATATCATTAATTGTCTGATTAAAAAGATGCCTCCAAGTTGGACAATCAAACATTTAATCCAAAACTACCTCATTATGTTTTCCAAGTTGGATAAAATTCGAATAACCCATGTTTTTCGGGAAGGTAATCAACTCGCGGACTACATGACCAACTTAGGTGTGGTGTATGATAAAATCAAATGGTGAACAACAATGGAAACCTTCCCAATGCACTTGTGTGAGTTGACACAAAGGGATGTTAAAAATCTTGTTTACTCCCAATGGTTGGATATTAATGATGCCATCGTGCCACATGAGTAAAGACATTTCTTTTAATAATTGGAATCGACACAACGCTAGGGCTTCCAAATTGTTCTTGGTTTCTTGGTTTTCTGTCTCCTAGTTTGGGTTTGGGATTAAGCTTGTGAATCATAAAATCGGCAAGGACAATTCGAACATGGGGGGAGATAAAAATAGAATGGAATTGTCCTTGTGCCAGAAATGGGAACAAAATAAGGAAATATGGACTGAAATTTTAGATGGTGGTATTAAACTATACCTCAAAAAACTACATGGTCAAGATCCCATGGCAACATAAGGGTTTGTGAAGGGTTGGAAAAATGACATTCTCAGTGCTAATGGAGCTGAGTTTAGAGTTGATGAGGCATTTATAGCCAAAATTAATGGCTTGCAAATGGAAGGGAAAAAGTTTTATAGACACCAGAAAGTGACAGAGGAAGCCCCATTTGTGTTCTTTGACAAGCAGAGTGAAAGGGATATAGTGAGGATAACAACTGATGGAGGATACAATAGAAAAGACCTGTTAAGTCTATGGGCGGACGTGGCAGAGGTAATTATGAGGTACATCACCTTGGATGGCTGCCTTGTCAGAATTTTTTCCTATCATTTCACCATTTTAAATCATTTTAGACATGATAGGAAAATTTTATTTCTATTTTATTTACTCTCTTCCTTGGAGTATAGTCTTTCCAAGCATGCTAAAAACAGTGATAACCCTTTTTTAGATGAGGGGTTGATTCTCCTTATCATGGAATATGGTAAGTTGCATGAGGTCAAGCCATCCCCTATTCATAAAATTGAAAAGAACACAAAACCATCGATTGGCCTTGATGTGCATGTGCTGTCGAACACTGAAATTGATGATGAGATGGGGTTTGGTGAAATGGCCATGGATTGACATGACCTTCATGTGTCAGAAGATGATCTTGAATACTAGCCCTCAGAGGAAGAGGGACCCCCCAAAAAGGCCACTCCTGACACTAATAGTAGCAGAAATAGTAAACCCCACCCTAGACTTGTAGCTAAAAAGTAGAAAACCCCTGTAATTCTCGCCAAAATACCCTAGAGAAATATACTAACTAACATGCTAATAGAGACAAATATTTTTTTTAAAGCATATGCTAATATAACATATTATTCTACCATCACTCAAAAATATTATTTAACATCTACAAGATTACATAAAATATTATTAACATTTACATAACATAACAACATAATTACGCAAGCATAATACAATACATCATCTACCGTTCCCTAGGGTACTTCAACATTATCATGAAAATAACTCTAACATATAAACACATCTCCATCAATGATACCATTTAACATTCTTTACATTCATTTCCTAATCAATCACTTTCCTTCTTAGCATGTGAATAAATATTTAACAAATGCATATCCTATCATATCCCCATCATCCATTTGATTCATTTAAAAAAAACAAACTAAATATTCCTAATCCCTTTCCAAACCATTTAACATGTCAAGTTATCATGAATTCCCAATTAGGTATCAAATAATAAAATCTAAATCACATCCTTAAGTATAACCATGTTCCTACAAGATACTCATTCCTATCCATATTCTAGTGATATCCATGAACCAAGAATAACATCATTTTCATTAAGAACATTCATTTAATGCCATCACTCACATCACTCAATCATTTGGTCCCCTCCAATCTAGAATTACATACATAATAAATATCCAATTACAACATAATCATTTATAATGATTTCAACAATCATATCTATTACAATACATCATGATCTCAATCCAATATGAATCCTATTACATATGATTACAAGATACTAATACATATTCTTCCTTTACAATTACACCTTCCTCATGTTATAAGATAAATAACCCCAGTTTCCTATACATAGAATATACTCCAAGAATCCATCTACATGAAGAGAAGATATGAATCCATATCCACACACAAGAGAATCTGACAAAGAACATCCCAACGGAAGAAGGCATCAAACAACCTGACCATGTGGAACCATAAGGAACCACCCCTCATGCTAGGAGATGACATAAGATCCCACACACACTCTAGATCTAGCCAGAAACCTAACAACCAAAGGTTAACACCACACATCATGCAGATAAAGCAAGGCTCAAAGAATTAATAAGACCTCCAACATAGAATCTTCAGAGGAAACACATGAAATCAAGACTCAACGCATTAGGACCTACATGTAGGGAAAGAGTGTCATCACATGTGACAAATGAGAACCTAGGCACTTGTCCCGACCATCCTATATGCACATGTAGAGCCATCTCAACCTTGAAGGGAGTAAGGGAGATTAGCTTACCTGGGTTACCAAGGCCTTCCCAATCCTATCTCGGATTGCTACCATTGGGAAAGGTAGAGGGGCCACCATAACCTTTTCTTATCTTATTAAAATAAGCTATAACTACCCAACCCTCAAGAATTATTATTTAAATTATCACTTGATTACAAGATAAAACTCCCAATGAGATATTCTAGCAATCTAGACCCCGGGTAACCTGGCTATCTACTCCCCACGACCCCACTCACTCACTTGGAAGCCCACTCCCCCTAGCATGCACCTAGACATTAGGGTGACAACACATACAACAATATAAGCATAGCATATAATAACCAAGGGCTCTCAACAAATCAAAAACCTGGTAAACCAAGGTTCCAAATCAAATCAATAACCACATATGCAATATGACAACCTCTTAAAAACAATATGCAACCAAATCCACCATACAATGATATAAGCAATACGAGTTTGGTTAAATAATCACAAATAATCTAATACAACCAATAAGCCAGTCCTAGAACAACTCAGAAAACAAAATAACACCCTCTGGAAAGAAACAAAATTTAGGAAATCAACTCAAAAAGCTCAAAACTAACACATAAGAACAAAACAATAGTCTAGCGCATTTGTTCAATAGATTAGCACATTTGATTATCCGTTCAGTGCTTTTGATCAATAAAACAATGCATATAAAACATAAATTGGCACATTCGACTAACATAACAATGCATATAACACGTATGTTAGCGCATCCGACTAACAAAACATCGCATATAACATGTATATTAGCGCATATAATACAAAGTCTAGAAAACTCAAAAAATGAACTTAGACAATTGTGAATCCAAAATAAATTAATTTAAGGCACAATCAAGGTCTCAAACCGACCCAGAAAGAGACTCAAATTCAAACAAAAACCAAGATAATTTGAATTGAAACAAGAAATATAAACATCTCTAAGCACAACAATCATCTACCGACAATCACACATAAGAACAATAGAGAAAATCACTCATGACAAAACCTAGATGATATAATCATTATAACCATAATCCCCAAAGTATTATATATTTATCTCCTCTTAACTATACAATTTAAATCCTCCTAGTTCCCTGCAAACAATCTTTACACAGACATGGTGCAAACACTCCTTTCAAAAAAATCAAGTGCAAGAGACGTGGACGAAATATCTCCAACCTAAAAACATAGAAGTGATGGCCAAATGAAATTGAAGAAGACAAATCCAAATCTTGAACCAGACAAACCAAGTAAAGATCTAAGAAGACAAAATCCAGATCCAGTCTTCAGCAAATGCAAAATTCTTCCCAAAAGCCAACCCAGGCAAATGCACAGAAAATCTAATAAATAGAAAATCAAAGCCAAACTATAGAAAATGTCGGCCAATAGAAATAATCAAATGAAATATATTTCTTACCAAACTTCTCAAAACCCAAGGTAAGAATAATAAAATATTATTTAATAAACTTACCCCAAACTCACAGCCAATAGAAAAATAGGGTAGGTAAGGAATATAATATTTAATTAACTCAATAGATAAAAGGGGAAATAATAATATAAACAACAAATGATAATTTAAACCATGGACATAATTAAATATAAAAGCCCATTAATAAAATAACCAAGGGTGTATAAAAAAATGCCAAAATTAATAAATAATAAATATCCAATAGTCATTAAATCAATATATAAATAATCAATAATATAAAATCACTTATTAAATATAAATCCCAATATTAATCTCTTATTAATATTAAAAAATTAATGTCAACTATTTATTTAATTTATTATTATAAACTATGTAAACCTATTAATTTAATTTAACATTATTAAATTGTATAAATCAATCAATTAATTAATAATTTAATTAATCAATAATCAAAACAATTCAAAGCAACCCAACATAAGATAACTCAAGAGAATATTTGACGCTAGACAACAACTCACACCAAGACACTAAACTGACAAGGGTAATCAACTTAAACCTAGAGTATAGAATGGGTTCTCATGTCATCTCCAATCAACTTGTCATTGGGATAAGACATGCTCAGACCTTTGAAGCCAGGTGGAGTCAATGTCTGGTACCTGCAAACCTGTCACTACCAATACATGAACAACATATACAACAACATATATCATGAAATAGGAAGACAAGTGAAGGGGAATCACAACATCATATCATGCTCATGAATGAGTGGTATGACATCCTCCCTTTCACAACCGCAGTAGAAGACACTCACAACCAAAACACACTACCATAGTCATAATAATATCATAAAATAGGGTTAGTACATAGTATGATACCATCAATTTCTATATGTAAACATGAATCACACATATAAAATGAGTAGATATTAATAATCAAGCATGAGTTTAACATCATAATAATTTATAAATGTCATCATCCACATGTAATCATAATGTCAAATGAAAGCATAATATGTACGACATCAATAATGAAGTGTCTAAATCATAAATAAATCCATAGGCATCTATTAAAAGCATCATAAAATATTATAATCTATGATAATATAGTCTATTGATGCACAAAAAAGAAAGATGAATTAGGAAGGGGCACTACAATCCCTCCTTCCAAACCCTGGGAGATGGGCCATAATAGCTCTAAAAAGAAAAAGCTGGGAAAAGCGATGGAGATAAAAGGCAAAGGGAAAGATGAGATTAAATTGGATATTCCCCTCAATATGGATCAGGTGGACCCCAGAGACAACAAAAGTGATGAAGTAGATATTGATATGCTTCTGGTGAATTCGACCACCAGTCAAGAAAATTGTTTCCGTTGGGTGATTAGTGAAATTATTTTGATCAAATAGGGTATCAAAGATATTAAATCAAAACTTTTACTGAGAACCCAATGCTTGACAAAACTGATAAGCTCCTGAAATTGACCAAAAAATTAACGGAAGATGTGTAGGTCATGAAAACAGAGCATGAAGCTAGAATAACCAACTTGGACAAGGGTATGGATGAACTAAAGGGTAACCTCAAGGGTTTGGTGGAGATTAGTAAAGAGGCTATGAACAACAGTGTTGAAGGCCTCAAAAAATTGAATGAGAAAATTGTAGTTCATAGAGCCCATTCGCTCAATAGTATTCCACCATTAGCTGCCAAGTCCAAAAGGAAAAATCAGGATATAAATCCATAGGGAGCGGAAGTGCAGGTGTCTACTAGACCATCTACCAGGACTAGGAGCAGGAACCAGGAGAAAAGAGCCACAAGGATCATCATGGAGCAGCCTGAAGACATAAACAAGAATATAATTGAGAAAAATACTGAGCTTATGGAAGCTCTTGGTTAGCTTTTAGGTTCATTTTTTGGTTGTTATTCCTAGGTGTTATGTTGTATTTTGTTGGGATCTATGGGGCGTCTCCCTTGTTTCTGTCCCTGTTAGGTTGTTGGTACTTTGCTGGTTTGATAATGTTTTATTTATTTTGCTTTTGGATTTGGGTTTCAAGTCCCTATAAAACCCATTTTATCTTAATAAAAACACTAGTGTCCTCCTAATTTGGCTTTAAATTCAAATATTTGAACGTCAATATTAGGCCCTTAATAATTGTATTCTTGTTGTTGGCCTCTATCAAGTGATTGTTAACAAAAAAGTGTAAGCCACATATAAAGGTGACTCCCTCTCTCATTTGAAATCCTAATGAATTTTTCTATGTAATCTAGTACTCTAATGATCAAGCAATAAAATTCAATTGAGATGAGAAATACAAGGATACTATCAAACACATCGTACATTATCTACAATCAAAGTAATTTTATTTCTTATTGTGATTTATTTATTGAGGACTAAAATTTGTAGGACTTTATCAATACCTTGTATGGAACTCAAACAAAGGATTCACATTTAAGGTAGTTATTCTCATTTCAATATTATTATTTATTTATTTGCCTTTACTCCTAAGGGAGTACATGTTGATTTATCACTCATCATCGCTATTGCAAAGGTGGCAACACCAGCACACATTTGACTTAGGCAAGTCCTTATACAACACAACCATTTTTCCCTCTTTTTATGTGTAGGTTCAGATAGAATGATTGATGATGATCAAAAGTTATAGGAAAATAAAGAAGACATTGATGAACAATCCCAAATTTTGAACAATGAAAAATCAATTGAACACTAGAGCTAGGAACTAACGTCCTCTTCATTTTTCTATGTATTTTAAGACCAATCCTTGAAGAATCCTCAGTCCTGTTTCTGACATTGTCTTCTACATTAACATACCTCAAGACCCCAATACCTAGTGCCTTTATCTGATATATTTTTCTCTTGATTTTTTTCATAGATTCCTCTTTGCATCTTATTTCCAAATCCATCATTTTGTTCTGTAGTTCTTCTCTAACTTTCATGCATTTTGTTAATCTTAGTCATAATATACTTCTTAACCCTAACTTTCACTAAATGCATTTAATCAATCATATCACACACTAAACATGTAGCAAATTAGGTGTGGATCTAAGACTATTTGGCTCTCCCTTGAGGATTGTAGTAAAACCCATTAATACCTCTTCTAATGATATGTATGTGAAATAGAATTAAAATCCTAGCTTGATGCACATGTTGGCTTTGGATCACTTTTTCCATATTTCACCTCTCAATATTCTTTCATTTGGCGATTTCATTGATTCTTTAGGCAATCCTAGGCATGAAGAAATAACATGTAATCTAGGTGCATCACTGACCTTCCATTTCATGTAATCCTTCTTCTCCTTTTTCCTAGCAATCAATAGATGACATATGAGTAGTTCTAGGTTTATTCAAAGTTTGGTTTGAACAATATTATTGCATCTAAGTTAGAGAGAGCCAAAATTCTCTAAAGATCCGAGCTTATTCACAATGTCCCACACCTTGAGATTAATTCCATAATACCATTGGAATGTTGGACTAGCTTCAATAGGGTGAAATTTCGTATTCACAAGTATAATTTAGGTATGAGTCCTAGGATTAGTTTTATATTTGATGTAGAGGTGACTAGTATCACCTCCACATTCAAAGATGGGAATTTTTCCATTTCTATTTATTCTTCCCTCTATTTATTTGATGGAGAGTGTTTGAATTTTAAGAAATTTTTAAAGTATTGGAAGAGGTAGTGAGTTGAAGATGGAGCTAAGTTGGAAAGACTACTAGAAGATTGGAAGATACCTCCCTACAAATTCACAATCCCTTTGTTGGAAAATCTTTATTAAGGTAGGGTATTTTACCCCTAACTATGATTAAGTTTAAAATTAAATGGATGAATTTTTGTATTAAGTAGTTTTTATTTATGTTTGTGATTTCTTTTTAATCATATTTTGGGTTTTGTCGTTAGTTTTTTATTTGGATTTTGGGAAGTATTATTGGGTAGGATCTCCAAATTTATTGAGAGAACACTATGTACTGAGGTGGAGTTAGTAGGTCCATCATTGAGAAATTTTTAGGGTAAGAGTGATCTTATGTACATATCTTATTGAATTTGGAAGCTATGGAGGTGTTGATGGTTGTTAAATTTTAGGGTAAGAGCACCCATATATGTATCTTATTAGAATTTGGGAGCTATGGAGGTGTTTTGGGTTGTGAATGAAATATGAAATATTATTGTGGTACGTTGTGAGAAATTTTTTTTTGGAGCAATTTAATCATCTTTTCCCAATAAAATTATCCAAAGTCTCCCCCTCTACATGGTTCTTTTGAGAGTACTATTGTGTTATATCTATGAGATTTTATAATTTTATTTTTATTTTTATGGGCACTTCTTGTTATGTTTTACTATGTTGTATTATTTATTTATTTTGTGTATTAGAGTGTTTAAATGTTCCTTGATTTACAATGTAATCTCAAGCTTGGGGGTGGACTAATTTTTAGAAGCATAATCGGGGGGCCAACTCCCATTGGCAAGAAGGAAAATTTTTCTTGTCTTGTCTTGTGTAGGTTTGAGGTTATTATTTGAGAGGACTATCTAATTGGAATATCATTTTATTGTAATTGTTGCACTAGAAGACATGCTCATTTGTAAAACTTATTATAAAAGGTATAGTACAAGATCGTAATTTATATCATTATAGTACAAATTTTTTTTGTAGGAACATCTATTCAATGTATATTCACTTTTGTTACAAATTTTGCAAATATTTTCAAAATTTTATTCAAATAGAAAAATCGAATTGAATAGGTTTGTAGATATATTATTAATTGTAAATGTTATATCTAGAGAGTAATAAATTTCTATAAATACTCATGTATTAAAAAAATTGGCTATTAAAAAATAATCGTTGATACTATGAAGTGAATAAAGTGGTATTTTAGTGCTTTTGAGAAAGTTATTATTATACTATCACTATTGAAAATAATATAGTTAGTAGGTGCATTTGGGAGAGTGAAAATACATATTTTTTACTCATGTAACTTTCCACATAAAACGAGTATTCATCCATTTCAATATATTGGAGCATCTACAAATATATTTGTATATACATCTAGATAGGCACACATCCCTTTTTCTAATTATTTACCGGTAAACATATTTTATAATAAAAATATATTATGTGTATAAGTATTGCTAAAATTCAATAATATAGATCACAAGGTTATTTGATTTTCCTTCTTGAATACCATATTATGCATATATATATCCAGATATATGATACATATAAAGTAATAAACCAATATATCACACAGACATAGATACATATATATCCACACACACACACACACACACACACACACACACACATAGAGAGAGAGAGAGATGCATATATACATCTTTATGTGTGTGTGTGTGTGTGTGTGTGTGTGTGTGTGTGTGTGACATATATATATTTACACAAACACACACACACACATATACCTATATATATACACACATACATATATATGTGTAGCATTGTAAATTGTACGCACTTGCTAGGGTGGTACAATTTCACACCTAGTTTAGCACCCACCTTGGCGCATTTTGCATTTTGCATTACATTTCCCCTTTAGCACTTAATTAATTAAATTAATTAGGTCTAAGGTCTTATTTCATCATCTTCCATATCATAAAGTTGGGCCCTTTTCATTAAAGTGTGCCCCTTTCATTTTATTCTTCCAATACATCATTTAATCAAAAACCCTAATTAGGTCCTATTTTGAACATGGGGGCTTGATTTCGGGGGTCAAAACATCTCGAAATCACCTGTAACTTCGGGATTCTCTCTAAAATCATCATATCTGATGGCCCTGAAAATTTGGTGAAAAGTTGCCGGGACCATGGTGCCCGGAGTGCACACGGTCCCGGACATTTTTCTCAAAATTTTAGGAGCGCGATCCAATCATAAAATAAAGCTTAACCCCAAGAAATTGGCAGGAGATTCAATCTCTAGGTCAGCCAAAAGCTGGAATTAAGACCTAGGGTTTCATATGTAAGAGCTCTCTTTCTTCATTTGAAAGGACCAAAATTTTGGTTTCAAGGGCCTTCTATGCAGCGAAAGAGCAGATCTTTAAAGACTTCAACAACATTCAACATCCATCCATCAAGCATTCATCAATCTCATTCATCCATTTAGGGCTTTGAAGACATTGAAGAGCAATAGGGGATCACTGACTGAAGATTGGCTTGTACCCCTCCCTTGGGGTTGGGTATGATTTCATGTTGTTTTCATGTCTTTGCATAAGCCTCATTATATCACTTGTATTCATGCTTTAGATCTCTTTACATCTTGATTTGGAGCATTTACATTATCATTTGCAAGCAATTAGGGTTTACTTTCTAGGTTGCTCTAGTTTGCTTTCTTGCATTTTAGGATCTTGCACACACACAAGGTCTGCACACACTACTTTTACAATACAACTTGGCTATTCGTGGAGGTGAAAATCACCAAAGCGGGGGTTTGACTAAGGTAAAACCCTATATAGCCGCCCACCATACCTTTTCAGATATAAGTGCAGGTTTCGGGACTCGGACGACGCCGCAAGTTGCAGACTCGACGGAAGCGGACCGAGACAGAACAACACAACAAATTGCAGAACAAAAGACCAGGACAGGGGCATGGGGCGCCCTGGTCCTTCTGTCAGATAGCAAGTTTTCAGCACTTTCCGACAGCTTTTTAGGTTCCAAAACAACAGTTTCAGGAGCAGTTTCAGGAGCAGGACAGTGGCTCCCGCGCCCCCGTCCCGAACATTTTCACTCAAATTTTAACTCCGGGTACACATCTGCATTCTCCCTTTATTCTTGTGTTTACAGCTTTTCATCACTTAATCTCAATCTTGCAATCTTGTTACTAGTTCATACTTACACTTTAGGGTTAATAGTTGAACTTGCATCATTCTATCTATCATTTGCAACAAAGGAATAGAAATCCTAATAGGTAGCCCGTGGCTCTCTCTTCCACAAAAAGAAGTAGCCAATTGTGTGATACCTCTAGGCTCTTTCGTATTCCACAAGTGTGTGATTGAAAGTGAGATTAGGGCATGTTTGCTTAGTGTCACTTTTTCCCCCACACATTTTGGTGAACCCGACGTAAACTCCAATCTTCTCTAATTCTGATTTATGTTTTCAAATTTGAGTATTTATGCTATTTAAAATTCAAATTTGTATTTACAAGTTTTAATTTCTTGCAAGATTCAAAAATTTAGAGGAAATTTTTGCTAAAACCCTAATTTTTCAATTCAAAGTTGAACTTGTGGATAGCTTAATTGGGATCAATAATTTCAAATCTGATTTAGGAACTCATTTGAATCATAAATTTCATTTTCAAAATATACATTCTAAGTGCTTGCATTGGTTAAATTAAACATTTCCTTCTATTTTGCATGTGTTATCATTTAAAAGAGGAAAATTGTTGTCATGATGCATTCATTTCATAGATGTGATAATGGGTTAGCTTCCCTTGTTTCAATTTTTCCTTCTCCTAAAGAACCTCCCCCCATCTATAATAACATTTTAGTGCCTAAAAGAGTTACTACCAATCCCTTTGAGACTCTCCCATGCTCTAAGGATGAAGACTTTAAGAGTGATCTTGACAATTCTCCTAAAATGCGCCCTTCCTATTTAGCTATCCTAGAGGAAGAGAATGATATCATAAACACCTTTCTTAATGTTACTTCACCTTCCCTACATGATGCCTCTCTAAGTGAAAATACATTGATGTACATTGACTTATTTTCTCCTAAAGTTGGTCCTTCCAATGGGGGCATGTTAGTGCAACAAGAGGTTATGAACACTTCTTTCAAAGATCTCCTTCCTAAGCATGAATCTTTGGAGACATATGTTCATGTTCCTCCTAAAAAACACTCTCTTCATGAGGATCCTTTTGTGCAAGAAGATGACATTATCCCTACATTTCCTAGTGATGGAATTTCCTTTTCCAACAAAATTCCCACTAGAGATGATGAATTAATGATAAATGCTTACCCTTCTCCTAAAGTTTGTCTTACCCATAAGCATCCCTTAGAGAAAGAAGATGAAATAATAAGCAATTTCCTTAATTCTCTCTCCCCTAAAGATCATATTGAACATATTTTGAGGAAAGAGGATGAGTTTAACACATCTATTGATGCTCTCCCTCCTAAGGATGAGGAATTAATAAACAATGTCATCTCCTCTCCCAAAATTGACAATACTTCAAACATTCCTTTCAAAACCTTCACTATTTGGGATGAACCATTAGAATAAGGTATAGATTATTCTCTACCCCTAGCCAAAGGGGATGAAATCAAGATTGAAAACTCCCTTGATAGTTTCTCACCTTCCTTTAATCTCAATTATTCTCCCTCTCCTCAAATTGGTTCTACTCATAAGGAAACCCTAGTTCAAGGCAAGATGGTTAACATCTCTTTCAAGAGTGAGACTTTAGAGAGTAATGTTGATCCTTCTCCTAGAGAGTTTATTCCCCATGTAGATCCTTTGATGATAGAGGATGATATGACCATTCCTAGTATTACTTTGCCTACTAGAACATCATTGCCTACCCCTTGTCTCTCTCCTAAAATTGATTTAATCTGTGATGAGATTTTAGTGCAAGAGAAGAATATAAATAATTCTTCCAACACTTTTGTTCATTCCTCTAAACCATCCTCAATCAATTTGATACATGTGAATGAAACACCTAACAAACCTCTCTTCACTATCCAAGGTGCTTGTCCTTCTCAAAATTCTCAACCTTTAAATAAACCTATCTTAGTGGTTCAAGGTGGTTATGCTAATGATTCTTTTTGCACTCCTAAGAAACCTATTATTACTATGCAAGGAGGTTATTCTAGTAAGAGCCCTTATGAGTATGCTAAGCAACTAACTAGAGAGAGTTATAATGCGGTTGCTCATACCTATAACACAAGAAACAATAGGCAACATAATCCTCCTCCAGTTATCCCAACTTCACTTCCTCCTTCCCAACCTATTCTTCCTCAAGCTCCTCGTATTTCACAAATGCTTAGTAAGGACTATGATCTCATAGAACAACTTAAAGCTACCCCTACTAAGATATCCCTTTGGGATTTGATCCAAACTTCTTCCACTCATCATGGAATGTTACAAGATGCCTTGAAAGATTTGAATGTTCCTCCACCTAATACATCTAGTAATATAGTGTCTTTGGTTAACTCTGTGATGAATCCTAAAGCTCAAATTGTGTTTACTCAAGATGAGCTGCCTACTAGTGAAATTCAACATCAATATGATCCCTTGATGATTGTGGTTATCATAAATGACACTACTATAAGACGAACACTGGTAGATAATGGTTCTGGCCTTAATGTATGTAGCATTAATCTATTGCATAAGATGAATGTGGATACATCCCTTATTGAGCCTGACTCTCGTCCCATTCGCTTTGATAATGTGGCTAAGTCTTCATTAGGTATTATCACCTTACCCATCACAGTGGGACCTGTTACTTTGCCTACTCCTATCCATGTTATGTCAGGAAATCTAACATACAACTTGTTATTAGGGAGACTTGGATTCACAGTATGCAAGCTGTCCCCTCTACATTGCATAGACAAGTTAAATTTATTTATAACAATAAGACATATACCTTGATAGGTGATACTAATTTTCAAGCTTGTTTGCAAACATCTACTTCCAAAGGGAGTTCTTCTAAGCCTTCCTCTTCTAGTGATGACTCGCTAAACAAGATACCTATGGATGGATCATCACCCTCTGATAATCAAAATTCTTTGGATGAGTCTGAAGTTCCTGAAGAAGACTCTTCTCAACTTGAATCTACACATGAAAAGGCTTTTGATCCTGAGAAGGTTCTCGTAGAAGATGATTGGGGATCTCTTGATTTCAATCCCACTTTTGTAGGTGAGTATAGGGTTCCTCCTAGAGAGCTTAAAGTTAAAAAGAAGGAAGAAACTAGAGATCAATCAGTCTTACCTGAACCTATGAGCAATAATTTTGTGGCTGCTTCTCAAACTTCTTCTCCTCACACCTCTAATTTTGAAGAATTTGATTCTTTGTCTTATGAAAAACCACCTTTTCTTTCTGAAATGGCTAATCGTTATGGTCGTGGTTTTCATATTTTGGCTAAGAGTGGCTATAGTGGAAATGGTTGTGGCGCAAATGAACAAGGAATTAAAGTTCCTTTAGAGCATAACATGCATGAATATTCATTTGGACTTGGATATAATCTTTCGAAGCCCACCAAAGCATTTAAAAGACCATCTCTCAATGTGAATGCTATATTTAGTAGTGATGATGATCTCACTTCAACTAAATCATCTTCTACTTCTATCAACTCTCATTACCCTCATAAGGAAATCTTGGCGATGAACAAATCTCTTTATGACTCCCCTCAAATTTCTAAATCCACTTATCAATCTTTATCTCCTATTCATCATAAAGTCCTTTCCTCCAGGGATAAGGCTCTAATAAATTACACTCATCCCTCTTCTAAGATTTCTTGTGACTTTTCTTCTTCAATATTTATCACTTTATACATGTTTTTGATCTCACTTATAGTTGAGCATTTCGCATGTCATATTCAAATACCTCATTCAATCTATCATGTCTTTAAATAACATTAATGGCTATTATGTTGCTCATCATTATGTGACATTGGTAGCTCATTTACTGGGGGCTCATTGTCATTCATGATGGTACAATTTCCAGTGCAATCATATTTTTGAAGCAACATAATAGCCTAATTTTTCTATGTTATCTCTTGTTCCTATGGGGTAATAGTGTGGAAATATTGATCATCTTTTCTTTAGAATCCTCTTTTCCTAGATATGGGAGAAGATGTGTATTCTCTTTCTTATCCTACCCACTTCTTGTGAGGAGCATTTTACAAACACTAATGTCTTGCTTGCATGAACTCATGTGAGTATGTAGTAAATTTTGCTTATGTCTAAATCTCTCCCTAGAAGATTGTGTAAGTCCTTCTCATTGTCCTTATCCTTGGGAAGCAATGATCTTTCCTTATTTTTATCTAAGGATCCACTTTTTCCTATTTCGTGGATGGTGTGAACTTTATTACTTGATGTTATTCCTTGTATGCATTTGTTGTTGTTTGTTCAAGGATTCTCTCTTACAAGAGGTGTAAGTCCTTGACTACAACCTCTTTTGCACTTGGTAAAATACATCCATAATGAATTCACTCTCCCAATTGGGTTAAAAAGAGCGTCATCCTTCATTAAGAATCACTTTCACCTCACAAAAGAAGGAAGTATTGCATTCTTATTCTCTTCTTTGTCTTATTCTAGAAGATGTTATATTTGTCTAAAACAATTCCTCTCGGGGATAGGTGTCTTTTGTACAAAGATCTCTTCTCCTCTAAGGATCTCCTTTACACATACTACAAGATATCCCTTTTCAACTATCTTATCCTGGCTTAAAGAGTGCAAAACTCTCTTGCTTGGATCTATGACATTGTTGCATTTTTGGGGTATCTTCTTTTGTGATGAAGGTAGGTATCCTTGTTCTACTTTTCTTATGACATAAACATTACACTTTTTGAGCAATGGGTCATTCTCGGAACCAGAGCACAGACTCTTAGAGCGAGATGTCTCCATTTTTCTTTTATGCAAGGTGATTATTCTTGGAACCAGAGCACAGAGTCTTAGAGCGAGATGTCACGCTTTTGTACTATACATATACAGGTTGTAGCATACTCGGGCATAGACTCCTATGAGGTGCTTCTAACCTCCCTTACACACACATGCATGAGGTTGAGTGGAACTAGCGGCATAAGGCTAGACTTTCTCACTCTCCTCCCTTACATGGATCACCTAGACAGACTCTAGGGGCTAGTTTTCCATGTCCTTTGTCCCATGGATCACCTAGACAAGATCTAGGGGTGAGAAGTCCATGTTTTCTCTCTCACTATTCTTCTCATAGATCACCAATGTGTGTATTCATGCTTTTTTCCTTTCTATTCTTCTCTTTGAATTTTGTTTCCATTTACATCCTTCATCTTGTGTTAGAGAACTCTCAAATCCTCATGCTCTTTGTTGTGTTGGAATTGAGATTTAGTCCTCTTTCTTACCAAATGATTCTCCATTAGTTTCTGATTTCATATCAAATCTTCTTGTGAGCATTTGTCATCAATATTCTTTAACAATTCGAAGTGGTAAACATGATACCCTGTTTCGACTCACTAAAATTAGCAAGCCGAAACAGGGGGGGGCATATAGCTACCCTTGAATTTTCATCACCTTCCTTAGTAAGCATTAGGTGATTTTGTGATCTAACGTGTGTTTTGTAGGGTGTGGTTCCTAACTGTGTACTGTAGATACTGCTGGGGGCTTCGTTCGACAGACTTATGGATATATCCTTTTTTTAAATAATGTTTACTTTTCTGTACTTTAGCTTGCATATGCACGTAGTGTTCATATGACTGCTAAAGTGGGGGCTAAATGTAGCATCGTAAATTGTACGCACTTGCTAGGGTGGTACAATTTCACACCTAGTTTAGCACCCGCCTTGGCGCATTTTGCATTTTGCATTGCATTTCCCCTTTAGCACTTAATTAATTAAATTAATTAGGTCTAAGGTCTTATTTCATCATCTTCCATATCATAAAGTTGGGCCCTTTTCATTAAAGTGTGCCCCTTTCATTTTATTCTTCCAATACATCATTTAATCAAAAACCCTAATTAGGTCCTATTTTGAACTTGGGGGCTTGATTTCGGGGGTCAAAACATCTCAAAATCACCTGTAACTTCGGGATTCTCTCTAAAATCATCATATCTGATGGCCCTGAAAATTTGGTGAAAAGTTGCCGGGACCATGGCGCCCGGAGTGCACACGGTCCCGGACATTTTTCCCGAAATTTTAGGAGTGCGATCCAATCATAAAATAAAGCTTAACCCCAAGAAATTGGTAGGAGATTCAATCTCTAGGTCGGCCAAAAGTTGGAATTAAGACCTAGGGTTTCATATATAAGAGCTCTCTTTCTTCATTTGAAAGGACCAGAATTTTGGTTTCAAGGGCCTTCTATGCAGCGAAAGAGTAGATCTTTGAAGACTTCAACAACATTCAACATCCATCCATCAAGCATTCATCAATCTCATTCATCCATTTAGGGCTTTGAAGACATTGAAGAGCAATAGGGGATCACCGACTGAAGATTGGCTTGCACCCCTCCCTTGGGGTTGGGTATGATTTCATGTTGTTTTCATGTCTTTGCATAAGCCTCATTATATCACTTGTATTCATGCTTTAGATCTCTTTACATCTTGATTTGGAGCATTTACATTATCATTTGCAAGCAATTAGGGTTTACTTTCTAGGTTGCTCTAGTTTGCTTTCTTGCATTTTAGGATCTTGCACACACACAAGGTCTGCACACACTACTTTTACAATACAACTTGGCTATTCGTGGAGGTGGAAATCACCAAAGCGGGGGTTTGACTAAGGCAAAACCCTATATAGCCGCCCACCATACCTTTTCAGATATAAGTGCAGGTTTTGGGACTCGGACGACGCCGCAAGTTGCAGATCCGACGGAAGCGGACCGAGACAGAACAACACAACAAATTGCAGAACAAAAGACCAGGATAGGGGCGTGGGGTGCCCTGGTCCTGCCAGGACAGGGGCGTTGGGCGCCCTGGTCCTTCTGTCAGACATCAAGTTTTCAGCACTTTCCGACAGCTTTTTAGGTTGCAAAACAACAGTTTCAGGAGTAGTTTCAGGAGCAGGACAGTGGTGCCCACGCCCCCGTCCTAAACATTTTCACTCAAATTTTAAGTCCGGGTACACATCTGCATTCTCCCTTTATTCTTGTGTTTACAGCTTTTCATCACTTAATCTCAATCTTGCAATCTTGTTACTAGTTCATACTTACACTTTAGGGTTAATAGTTGAACTTGCATCATTCAATCTATCATTTGCAACAAAGGAATAGAAATCCTAATAGGTAGCCCGTGGCTCTCTCTTCCACAAAAAGAAGTAGCCAATTGTGTGATACCTCTAGGCTCTTTCGTATTCCACAAGTGTGTGATTGAAAGTGAGATTAGGGCATGTTTGCTTAGTGTCACTTTTTCCCCCACACAATATGTACACACGTGTGTGTGTAAATATATGTATATATGTATATATACATATATATATGCATACACATACACACACACATATATATATACATATACATATACATATACATATACATATACATATACATATACATATACATATATATACATACATACAGACACACACACACACACACACACACACACACACACACACACACACACACACACACACACACACATATGTGTGTGTGTGTGTGTGTGTGTATTGTAGCTCTTGCATAATTTGGTCTATAGGGTCTTGACTCCGATAGAGCTTGTGGCCTTCCCTTTTGGAGAGCAATCAAGTCCCAAATTTATTACCCAACCCAGTCTAAGCCTCTCCTAGGGTGAGACTCGAGGATGATATAAACCATCTATAAGCCAGCACAATCAAGTAAGTATGCGTAGAGAGAATCGACCTCGAGACCTATATGGGAAGAACCCAAAGTTCTTAGCCAACCATGCCACATGTTTAAGTTGAATAAAACACATAGTTAATATATTTGATGGATTTAAACCTACATATATAAATAAATACATAGACAAAATATAAATAAGATATTAGAAAAAAATGTATATATGAAAACTATTCAAAAATAAAAGAAGAGAAATTTAAATAAAAAATTGTTTAAGAAGACAACTGATTTTTTTTTGTTTAAGGAAATTAAATAAATTTTTCCCATATTTTTTTGGTTCTCTATTGCATATATAGGATTTTTTTTCACAAAATAAAAGGATTATTACTGTTAAAGACCCTAAATGGATTAGTCATTCTAAGTAGCATTTTCATTGTTTATCTTCTTAAATTAAATCAATGTATTTGTTCGAAAAGGGGATTAGGTGATTTTTCTCTTTAAAAGTGTGTTAAATTTATTTTCTAGAATAGGAACAAATTTTACAAGATTAGAAAATGATTTAAGGAAAATTTATAGATTATATTTAGCAATTGTAATATTAACTTAATTCAATATAAAATTGGAGCTAATGGGCCATTTCATTTAGTAATCGAATTTGCCTTATGTGAAATTGTTTATAGATTAGTTAACGAGTTTACTAAATCATTTTTTGTATAGAAAATTGTTAATTCTTTCAAAAATATATTTTATTAGTTATTAAATTTGGAAAATCAATTAGGATGAGAATATTACTTTATATTTCTTTCTATTAAGTTAGTTATTTTAAATATTGGATAAAAAAACACTTGATTAATTAGAATTTTACTTAGAGGGTATATTTGGCCTTAACACAATTAGTTTCCTTATATATATATATACTGAAAGAAATGGCAATGACTTGATTGATTTATTTGATGAACAATAACATGATTTATACAAGATACAAGAATGAGTAGTTAATGCAACTGCAAATCTGCCTTATATAAATGCAATTAAACAATGTAATAAATATATTTGCTAATATTCACTAACATTTGCTAACATTTCCCCCTTAATATATTGTTCTGTACTATGAAAAATCAGATTTCACATAGCCAAGGGACTCGCCCCTTAATGGTTACATCACAAAACTTGCTAATTACATAAAATGAATACATATTTTTTATATGATATCTCTTTGAAGAAATAAATCTAGAGTCAAGAGGAGCTCCATTAAGCTACCTCATGACCCTCGAAATGAATTCTCCAGTTTTTAGTCTCTAACCCTCAAATCATAGACATCAAATTATTCAACAACAATAAATACTTGCCCTACAAAATATTGGTCTCCATCAAGTTGTCCCTTGACCCTCATAAGGGTATAATTGTTGATCATAGTCTTGTAAAATTTTTGAGCAACAATGCATATCAAGCTCAACACCAAACCCTTTGTTTCCAAAAATCAAATTTCACAATATGTGCAGTTTTTAGATCCATCTGCAACAACAATGAAAGATAAAAGTAAAGGAAGAGAATAAAAGAAAAAATGATTCTTAGTCAAAGCACCATCTCAAACTGAATAGCTAGCTTGAGATGATGAAAATATTCCATCCTTTGATGTCACTAACCTCAAGTGTGACATTTTCTAGTCCTTACCTTCCAAATGTAGCATCAAAGAGAGTACTACAACCTTCAATAGCTCAATTAATGCTAGAACTAGTCTTATACCACATAAATTCTTCAATATAAAAAACATTCATAAGATACTTTGAAAAATATTTTATAAGTTCACCATAACCAATCCAAGGAAGAATTCTATATCTCATAGTCACAATTTCAACTCGTAAGAAATACATTCTTATAACACCACTTAATATAAAAATCTCCTTAGCACATGTCTCAAATCTTGGAACAATTTATGCATCATATAAACCTCTATTTCATTTCTCAGAGGTTGATATCAAAGAATTTAAACTTCATTCCAATGCAGAATACTTAGAATTATGTGCTTGATTGTCTACTTTAATGCTTCACATCACGCCTTATTGCTCCAATTAGAAAAGTTTAAAAACTCATAAATTGCTAAACACCATAATTAATACCTCAATTAAAAAAATAAATAAATCAGTAGAAGGGTTAGTACCATTTTGATTAAAGAAAATTTAAAACATTGTCCACAACATTTCAAAAGAAAATATAAGCTCGGAGTCTGAAGCCCTTCTGACTTCAAATATAGCATTCAACCATTCTATATACTGTAATATTTAATCTTGATTATAATAAAATTAAGAAAATCAAAAAAGATCTACCCATTCCTATAACACTACCCTGAAAATTCTTCTATACAAAGAAATATATCTAATAAGTATGATTTAGACCCCCAACCAAACTCCCTAACCTCAATCCGCAACCTGATGAAGAGATCTACAATTCCAGACCATCCGCAACCTGATGAAGAGATCTACAATTCCAGACCATCCACTTGAATTTGTCCCTTGATGCATTTCATATATGATGTTATCCATTATGGGTTCTCATTTTCTTCCATATTCATCCAATTCTGCAAGAATTCTAATTTTCAGGTTGCCACCGGCTTATTTTCTTGCTATTCCTCCTCATCGTCCATAGAATAATTGGGATTTTTGGCACCTCTTCATTCATTTTATTATAATCCTTGGGTAGAGAGATTTATACATTTTCACAATTCAATAGGATATCATCTAAACCTACCAGCACCTGTTTCTTGAAAACTAGTTTGCTAATCCTTTTTGCCTTATCCTTGCTCATACTCGAATCTAAAGAAATAGCTAGAAATGTTGAGGAAATATCGGTATGTACCCATTATCTCTGGTCAGTTTTCAAGAATTCCTCCTCTAACACTAATTTTATCGCATACAAAACTAATGAATGCTTATATCTCATTATAGTTCTCAATCTTTTATCTTCGATCTCACCTAGGAAGGCCATTTGTCTTTTGGTTGCCATTAAACAGATAGGAGTTTACATCCTTCAGTTTACAAACACACTTAAACCATAATAGATGAACTAACTAGATTTTGGGCTTATTACCTAGCGTTATTCTAGATGTTTCCAAAAATAAATTTTGGTATAAAAGTATCCTGAATTTCACCTTAAAATCTTCCCTTATTCGAGGTATGCTAACTATCCTTTCCTTTCTTCGATATTTGAAAACCTCTCTGTCATACCACTTATTTATGATTATTGTCTACCTTCAATTCCCAAAGTGATCCATGACTTAACCTTCCCATCGCGCTGGTAGTCCTTAATTAATGATTTGCTACCAATTTATCCTTAAATTAGCTATGTTTCTAGCTCCAAGCAATACATCAATATCTATACTATTTTTAACTTGTCCAATGGCTCTGTCATTTGCACCTTACTAAAATATATCAATTAACTCTTCAAAAATATTTTGTGCTAATGATGTCCTCTCCTCTCATCCATAAATCATATCCACTGTGGATGGAGAAAAATATATTTGAAATCTTATGGGACAAGATCCATATTTATTTTAACATCTTCAATAGAGTACCTTCAAAACGCACACAATGCAAACCAAAATTTAGACCAGATACACACATGCATGCTCTAAAAACTACTCCATTACACTCCCATTCCTCAATATTTATGTTTTGTGACAATATTGCTCTTAGAAGCACACACAAAGGTTATGAGGAAATCAAGATTTGAAATATAATGGATGCAAGATAAGAATGCTAGAATGCAAAAAGTAAGCTCCAATACTAGATTGTCAGATTGCTAGATTGTTTATTATGATTGATAAAGATGAAAGAATCCTCTTATATAGAAGACCTTTTAGAAAATGGAGGGATAAGATTAAGAGGTGAAAAGATAAATGGTTGGCTAGGATTAGAGGGTAGGTAGGAAAAATAGTAAAATAATGAAAGGGGTAGGTAGAGGAAAATTAAGAGATAAATAACATGTGTCATAGAGTGAAAAAGGTAATGAATTACTTAAATAAAAAATATTTATTTAATTAATAGAGGAAGTGGGACCAATTAAATAAATAAAATATTTATTTAATTTAGGGAATGGATAATTTAAATAAATAAAAATATTTATTTAAATAGGGGAAGGCTTGAAAAAAGATAGGTGAATTAATTAAATAAATAAAATTTATTTAATTAATAGAAGACTTAGGATAAAATAATTAAATAAATAAAAATATTTATTTAATTAAGCAAGGACAATTTTAGGTGTCCACATCCAGTATTAATGAAAAAACCACCCCCTTTTAGATTTTGACACATCTACTCTGACAGAGAAGACTTGGCATCATTACTCTGATATTGGACATTAATTGCGTTTGGGTTAACCAAATTTGCCTCCTCTATCTCTAAATCTCCAAACTTCACTTTAATTCCTTTATATTTAATAATGCCCTCCGAAATTCCTATTTGACTATATTCTTGGCTAGCATGTTAGCCATGTCATTTCCTTCCTTGTAGATTGGCTAATTTTGAAATCCTCCAATTTTTTATTTTATTTCTTGGATTGGTTTAAGCCATCTAACCATCAATCAATTTGGTGAGATATTTTTTTGAATAGTGTTTATCACTACCATGAAGTCACCTTCAAGATGAATCTTTTTAGCTCCTATTCTTAAGCCTGTCTGTATACTAAGTAATGTTTCTTTGATTTTTGTAATGTTAGTAGTAGTTATTCCTAAAGCTATATATTCCTTTGCAATAATGTTTCCTTCTTCATCAATTTGACCAAAATTTCTTTTAAATTCTCCATCAAAATTCACTTTGATCCATTCTTTTGACGGGGGTGTCCATTTGACTTTATCTCTGGCATTCAATAAATGTTTATTCTTGATTTTTCCAAAATCCTAGGGATAATTAAGCTTTTGAATTTCCTAGCCATTTCATCATCCCATTGGCTAAATGAGTTGTCCTTTGTCACTTGGTATTTTGCTGCTACATTGACTAACTCCACAATTTCATCCTCTATTTTTTAAATCAAGGTTTTCTCAGACATCTCTTTGTCTTGAAAATTTTTGCAGCTTCTTTCCTTCCATAATTCCCACACAATTGTCGAAGGTATTAATTTCCACAGGCTTTCAAACATTCATTTCTTTCTCATGCCTTCCCAAATTTTTAACCATTCCAATAATTGTTGTGGTATAGAGCACTAAAAGTTCAACTTATTTAAATAATGCTCCCAACATATCTTAGCATAGGGGCATCCTAACAACATTTGGTTTGCTATTTCACTTTTCATTTTACATAATACACATCTACCAGCCCCTTGTATGCCCATCTTCTCTATTTGATCCCGTGTGAGTACTTTTCCTTGAATTAACTATAAGCAAAAAAACCCCTACCTTAGGAAAACAATGTTTATTCCATAATAATTTACACGACTAATCTTCTTTGGCTATAGCAGTTTCTTTGATTTTGTATCCTAATCTAACTTTATGGGATCCTGTCTTAGATCCACACCATCTAATTCTATCCATTTCATTGGATGACACCACACTTCTTTCTTTTAGGAGCTCTTTTAGGAAATATTTTTGATATCTTGGAGCCTCTATATCTTCTAGTGACCTCCATTTCCATTGACTTATGACAATTTGAAGAACTATAGAACCATATCTCTCACTTTAGTCCCCCAAGACCGAATAGTTTACCTTTTAATCTATATCCCTACATTCCAGTATATAGTTCCAAGCTGTCGATCCCCTTGGAAGATCCAAGGTAGTCAATATTCTAATGAGCTCATCACTATCTAAATATTTACTTCTTAACAATCTGACGATTTCCTTTACTATAAAATTGCCATACCAATTTTGCCCCCAATGGTAGATTCATCAATGCTAATTGTCTTTTTCCCGTTCCTCTTGCTTCCTTTAGAGTACATATTTTATCCCAAGCAACTAGCAAGGCTTTATTTTGGTCTTTTGTTCCATTCTAGATCAATATTCTTCTCATGATTTTGTTCAATTCTTCTATTGCCTTCGGGATTTTTAGACATGACATAGAATAGACAAGGGATTGCTTATAAGATTGATTTGATCATTAATAACTTCCTGGCTGATCCTTTCCATGATCCCATTTTGTCTGCATACCTATCTATTAAATTTTCCCAACAAGCTTTTTTATCAATTCCATTAAAAAAATAGAATCCCGAAAAACTTTCGATAAAAATCAGCCACTTTCAGATTTAGGATTCTGGCCAAAACCCTTTGAATATCATTGTTCTTATCAAATCTGCATCAATTGATAATGTTAACCCAACAATGTTAAATTCCTTTAATTCATTCACAAATATTGTTTAAACTATAAGGCCACTTCCTCAATAAGAAAACTATAGTGAAAGCCCTAAACTTCTCCAAAAGAATCTACTGATCTTTCCAATACCAAAATCAATAAACTTACTGTGCCCCTTTCTCACGCTCAGCAATTATTTTAGTCATCGCTCCAATTCGACAAAATTGTTGCTTCAATGTGCTTCAATGCTCTTAGTCTATGGATCATGCAAGTTTAGAAACTCCTTTTCAAACTGATTAGATCCTCTTTCACTCTTCAATGCTCTTAGTCTATGGATCATGCAAGTTTAGAAAACAGAGAACTCACAAAAACTATCAAGATGTATTTCCTTCATAATAATGTTATGAATTTAAAAATGATTAGATTTACAAATATTTTTTATATTACCTGTATACAAAATTATAAATATCTTAAAATATAAAAAGAAGTTTGTTTCATGGGAATTATACGCAGTTTTAGCAGTATAATCAAAGTTAATGGCATGTAGCTTTCAGTGCGAGGTTCACACTTTCCTACCAAGACCGACTTCAGCTGATCAAAGCCAGAATTCACGGACGGACCTCTTGCGTGGGACCTCCTATTACATTCTAACAAGGCATGTTTTATGTTGCCCACGTGATTAGATTCTCTATGTTCTACTACTAATGAGTTTTGCGACAAAAAGGTAGGCAACTTGAAACGTTCTTCTCTTAGATAATGACATCAGAAAGTAGTTAGTGACAAAACGCTTTTATTTACCTTTACGTGTAATCAATTCATGTGATAAAGATAGAGTCTTAGTTGGGCTTGAGTTACACATTGTTTTTTCCTTGCCGTGTTCAAAACTTTGTGGATTTTGCTCAGTTCCCCATCTAATGATTTTGACAGAGTTTAGGTACCTATGCTTTCTTTAGTAATGCAGTTTCATAAATCAAGATGCACATTAAAATTTGAAATATAACATGATTTTAAAATTAATTCATAGTACAGTCAAATGTGCATCCATAGACAGTTGCCTATTACGTGACGGCAGTGCACACACACCACTGAAAAAGTCTGGTCCAATTCTATAAATATAGCCTCTCCGGAGGATGGGTAGACAAGAGAAGAGAAGAGAAGAGAAGAGAAGAGAATGTATAGATGGAGAAGTTGTTGAAATGCGAATCTCAATTTGTTAATGGATGTAGCTGTGAAGATCTGAGGCTGGTCAGGCGCCTTGGCCATGGCAACATGAGCACGGTTTTCTTGGCTATCCATCGGGGAACCAACAAGGTTTTGGCGGTCAAAGTGATGAGTAAGGAGCTTCTTCAACAGAGAAATGCCCACAAAATAGCAGCTACGGAGAGGGAGATTCTGTCTTGTTTGGACCATCCTTTTCTGCCGTCTCTGCTTACTCACTTTGAGTCAGATACTCATACATTTCTGGCCATGGAGTATTGTTCTGGTGGAGATATTAACGTCTTGAGGCATAGACAACCCAGTAAAACCTTTTCAGAATCCACCATAAGGTGATTATTTATTTGTTCCCTGCATGTAGCGTGTCTTAGCCCTTCATATTCCTTTACTTAAATATTATCTTACCTCAATTTTTTTCATTTAATAAATACTTAAATCTAATAGACTTCTAAAGAATTAACTAAATGAAAATTTTGTAGCGTTGTCTTTGTTACCATATCATTCAGATTTTGATGGAAGCGAAATATTTTTTTCTCTGTATATATTTAGATTACTTGAGCTGAATGGATTATATACTATATTATCTTGCTTCTTGAAGTCAATTTTGGAGGTGACGTGTTAGCATGGATACGCAGGTTCTACGCGGCAGAGGTTGTTTTAGCGTTGGAGTATTTGCACGAGCAGGGAATATTATACAGAGATCTGAAGCCGGAGAACATCTTAGTGCAAGATAGTGGGCACATAATGCTCACTGATTTTGATTTGTCCCTGCGTCTCATACCCGATGATGGCGAAGATGGTGAAAGGCTGAGTCGTTCGTTTGTGGGTACAGAGGAGTACATCGCGCCGGAGGTCCTATGGGGCAAATTCCACTCATACGCCGTCGACTGGTGGTCCCTGGGCGTCTTTCTGTACGAAATGAGTCATGGACGGACGCCTTTTAGGGGGTCAAATAGAAAGGACACTTTTGTCAATATTATGAGCAAGGATCCCTTATTCTCGTCCTCATCTTCTCTGCACGATCTTATTCGGAAGCTCCTTGCGAAAGAGCCGACAGAGAGGCTAAACAGAAAGCAAGTGAAAAGCCACCCATTCTTCCGCGGCTTGAGATGGGATCAACTGCAGTTTGTTTCGAGGCCTCCTTTTGTGCCGCCGCTCTCTCCTGAAACTACGCCCAGTTTTCACGCAGAAGTAGTTGGAGGAGGAAGAGATATGAGCATTCAATCCGACAGCTACAGCTATGTAAAATGTGACTTGGAAGAAGACAATACAAGCAAATGTAAATTTCCGGAGTTTTAGAGGATATAGGGGAGAGATTCGTTGGGCATTTTAATTTCAAATTTTTTCAAAATTTTATGTGGAAATTTCAAATCATTTTTAATTTTTTTTGCAACAGTTTATTTGTCAAGTTTTCTTATAACTAAGATTTTAGGGTCATTATGTCACATTAGTATGCTTTTTATCAAGGTGTCTCATAAAAGACTCAAAAAAAGTGAGACTGATACTTGTGCACTAAGTCATGTTTCATTGATACGCTGATGTGGCATCACATGATTCGTTTCTTTTTAGATCTAATAAATACATTTCATTCAATTAGTGGTAGTCGTCATCAACACTAACAACTTTAAAGCCACAACAATTGATACAATGTTTTTAACAATATTGGACATTAAATCAAGAAGTGGTATAACAACTATTGGATCACACTCAACTTTCCTAGTTTGACCAATACTGTTCTAGTTGATGATGTCCAACTTCCATAAGCAAG
Source organism: Cryptomeria japonica (assembly GCF_030272615.1). Lineage (NCBI taxonomy): Eukaryota > Viridiplantae > Streptophyta > Pinopsida > Cupressales > Cupressaceae > Cryptomeria > Cryptomeria japonica. The sequence continues at coordinate 681,208,686 of NC_081407.1, read as the reverse complement.
ACATTTGTGTATCCATCATTCTAAATGTATGTTTCATTGTATTTTTTTATTAATCAAATTTTTAATAACTTAACTAATGAATATGGTTTAGAATGTTGGATCTAGACAATATATTAAATTAAAATAAAAATTTGATGGGTGATTCTATTTGTAATTTTTTTTCTTGATAATTATCTATTTGAAGATGCTAAATATATATTTGATAAGTATATGCAATGAGTGCATAATGTAAATATATATGAATTTCGAAGCAAACACAAATTTTATTATAGAGATTGGGGACAAAGTCTAGTTAAGAAGGATTTGGACCACATTATCATTTGATCATATGCAAAGGTTTGTTATATTCAACAACATAGGGAAAAGCATCATATTTTCATAAGAATCATGATATTATTAAGGATAATTTTTTACCTTCACAAATAATATATGACTTTACAATTACATGATATTCAATAGGTTTGATTATTATTAGATGAGTCTTTATCAAATGTATAACTTCTCTAATCTCTAAATAGACCAAAATAAAAAAAATTCATGAAAATAATGAGGTTTTTTTCTTATTGGTATTGTGGGATGAGAGCCCACTCCCTTAAAAAATGACATATTAAACATAAAAGAAGGTTTTAGACCCATACACAGAGAGATAAATAAAGGCACTCAAACAAACTCCAAAGAGGCCATAAAAGATGAGACAACCACCCCCAAGCTTTACAATCAATTTAGAGGAACTTCATTGGAAAAAAAATCAGCAAGACTTCATTTTTTAAACTTTCATTTGCTCCTACTAAGGTAACATCCATATTCCATTGATAACCATCATTAATAGAATCCAAAGCTTCCATTCTTGGTTTAACAATGTTTGACTTCAAAACCTATCATGTAGTTTGATAAATTATACAAGTACAAGTGCATGCCAAGATGTGCACATGGTCCAATAAGTCATCATTATCCTCTAAAAAAATTGTAAAAGAACTTAACCATTTTAGGTATGGATATATTATGCTTTTGAATAGTGTTATTGGAGGCTTGCTTAATATCATGTGAACCCACCAAATGAGTCATAGCCACAACTTTTAGAAAGTTTGAATGCTAAGAGAATAACCTAGCAACTTCATCAATAAGGGAAGAAAGTGTATGGGTATTTATAGAAATCCCATGATTTTTCCAAACAAAGTTAGCATTAGGGATACTAGCTTTACAACCCCAATTTTAATGTTGAAAGCATGAAGACTAGAGAAATTTACCATGGTAGTCATTGTTTTTGTTCCCTATTTGATTGCATCTAAATTGATGTTGAAGAAGGCATTAATAATTGATAATTTGCATCCAAGAAACATAAGAGGAACTAATTTAGATCATATGTGTTAAAGGCTTTGAAATGTCAATCATATCTCAAAGCCTAGATATTCTTCTTGAAGTGTTACAAGAACCCTCATCAATTTCAAGATAAAATTCTAACTTGATTGATTAAGGATACAATGAGTTCATAAATACTCAAAATCAAAGAATGATTATGAAGATGCAACCAAATCAAGATGGAAGTGATTTGTACATTATCAGGTTCAAAGAAAAGAGACCAAGGAGTCATGAACAAATCAGATCTTCCAGAAAACAAGGTCCATTTTTTTTTAGCATACTTGCTATAGTGTCCTAAATTGTAACCCCTTTACAATTTCACACTCATTTTAGTCTCCCTTTGGTAGTTGTGCCTCATATCTCTAATTCATGCCCGATTGTGCTTAGTTCATGGTCATTTCTAGAATCCCAACACTACCCTTTGCTCGGTGACCTTTGTTTTAGGCCAAAATGACAAGACTATGGTGCCTAGCACCAAAGAACTTTTCGACTATGGTACCTAGTGCCCTTGTCTAACTATATTGGGCCTAAATTTTAAATTCAAACGATTGGATTTGCAAGTAGTAAGAAAGTGCCTCACTAATGTTGAAATTATTCAAAAATTAAACCCAAAAAGGTGTAAGTTGTGTATAAATGCAATCCCCTATCTCATTTTAGCACATCCTATTTACATGTCATTGATTCCAATTGGGAATTAAATCAAGTATATTAAAGATGATTGAGGAGAAGTCTACAAACAAGCATTTAAGCACTCAAGTTTATCAATCATGATCAATTTATGTGTTCCTCCATTATGAAGGCATTCTTTAACATCTATCAAGCAACATCAAACTTTATGTGTGGCATCAATGTAAGGATTTTTACATCAAGGGTATCATTTGTCTATTCAAGCATTTCCTTTAAGGTTTTCAACCTTTTCCTTACCAAGGGTAAAGTCTCTTTCATCCAAAATTTTTGTAGTGAAGGTAGAAACACCAACATAGGCTTTGACTTCAGAAAGAACCTATACAACACAACATTGTTCCTTCCTCTATGTGTGTAGGTTATATATTCGATAGTTGAAAGTTATGAAATTGCATAGAGTAGACTAAGACACATAGTTCCAAACTTTGAGTGGGAAAAAAACCTAGCTCTATGGTACTTGACTCAACAGTTTTAGGCTAAATTTAGGAAGGAAAGATCTAAAGAGAATCCCGATCCAGAATCTAAAGCCTTAAATAATGAAGACATTTCTAGCACCAAAGAACTTTTCGACTATGGTACCTAGTGCCCTTGTCTAACTATATTGGGCCTAAATTTTAAATTCAAACGATTGGATTTGCAAGTAGTAAGAAAGTGCCTCACTAATGTTGAAATTATTCAAAAATTAAACCCAAAAAGGTGTAAGTTGTGTATAAATGCAATCCCCTATCTCATTTTAGCACATCCTATTTACATGTCATTGATTCCAATTGGGAATTAAATCAAGTATATTAAAGATGATTGAGGAGAAGTCTACAAACAAGCATTTAAGCACTCAAGTTTATCAATCATGATCAATTTATGTGTTCCTCCATTATGAAGGCATTCTTTAACATCTATCAAGCAACATCAAACTTTATGTGTGGCATCAATGTAAGGATTTTTACATCAAGGGTATCATTTGTCTATTCAAGCATTTCCTTTAAGGTTTTCAACCTTTTCCTTACCAAGGGTAAAGTCTCTTTCATCCAAAATTTTTGTAGTGAAGGTAGAAACACCAACATAGGCTTTGACTTCAGAAAGAACCTATACAACACAACATTGTTCCTTCCTCTATGTGTGTAGGTTATATATTCGATAGTTGAAAGTTATGAAATTGCATAGAGTAGACTAAGACACATAGTTCCAAACTTTGAGTGGGAAAAAAACCTAGCTCTATGGTACTTGACTCAACAGTTTTAGGCTAAATTTAGGAAGGAAAGATCTAAAGAGAATCCCGATCCAGAATCTAAAGCCTTAAATAATAAAGACATTTCTAGGTTTAGAGCACCTATCTCACTAGATCAACATTTATAGCTCCATATTTTAGTTATGGGTTCTTCTCTGCATCTCATTTCTAGACCTATACTTTTGTGTATTATTTCCATTATGTATCTATCTATTTATGGCGAATCTTATCATTTTTGCACCATTTTACTTAGTTCTTACATTTTCATATCAAATTGTATCCAATCATATCAATTAACAACATGTCATAATTAACCATTGTGCTTACCTCTCCTTGACGACTAAAGTTGATCCTAAGTAATTGTTCCCCTAATGAAATGATCCATATATTAGAAATGGTGAATGAATAAGTTCATAGCTTGTATTTCTAGGTAAAGACCTAATTTCAAAACATTTCCTTTTGGTGAACTTAACATAGCATGCATCATTTCTAATTTGGATGTTCAAATATGAGTTTGACTTTATAAAAGGTTTACATTTAGAGGCATTAATTTCTGAAATTCATCTTTCATGCTCTTGCATTCATTAATAAATAACCTTTTTGTTATTTGACATTGCTTAATTAAGTGATTGATTGATCACATTATTGCAATATTACATAGTTTTATCATTGTTATCATTTTATATCATTGTTTAATTGATTTCCTTATCATTATTCACATTTTTGGTACATTTTTCCAATTAATTAAAGGAATTGCAAGCATAAAAAAATAACATATCCTTGCCTCCATGTTTCCCTCTTTGTTTCTTAGGAGCAAAAGTGTGTTGTTGGAGCTTCTATCTATTTAGAAGTTTCATAACTTGTTGTTTTGAATTTGATATTCCTAGGAGAATAAGTTATAGAATAATAGCTTCTTATTCTTTAAATGTTAATGGTGTTGATTTTGAGTTAAGTGTTAATGCATTCTCACCTAAGAACTTGGGAGAATCATCTTCTCTTAATCGAACACCTATCTTGCCTAACACTACTGAAAATCATTTTTCTCATGGTTCTTATGATGAGATTTCCCCTCAATACAAGTGACTAATAAACAATTGATGAGGATAGACAAGGAATTGGAAAGTTTTCAACTAATTGTGAGTCAAGAATGCTTGGATGGAGAGGAGAGCCCCTTGATTGAGAATCTAAGAAAGATGATACAAGGTAATGAATATGGTGTGATTGCTCTACATAATATAGCTCACAAAGTGGATGAAAGCACTAGGCAGATAGCTTGTTGCACAAAAAAGGGAATATTTCACTCCTAAAAGTCAAGTTGAGATACTAATTTTCCTACATATACATCTTCTACCATGACTACCACTACACAAAATGGTAATTCTACCCATGCTAGTAAATATGGTTAATCCTATCAGTCAATATTCTTATGTCCCATGTTCAATCAATCTTCCCTTTGTTTCTCAAAACACACAACAACTATCTCCTCCAACCACATACAATAATGTTACACCTACCTATAATAGTCATCCAAATCCTACGTCACAATCCAACTTTTCACAATCCAGTTCAACTATCGATGTTTCTATAAACCATTTGTTGCAAAATATTTCATCCTTGCAACAAAAATTAGCCAACATAAGCCAATCCTAATCTATTACCCCTTTATTTACCACAAGAAACCCACTTTCCATCTCCATCCTTCAATCACAAATCCCATAAAATGTTGAGATACCTCTATTTGAGAAATATAATGGACCAAATAAGAAAATCCATCCTCTTTAATATGGGTCATTCACAATCCTCAAAAAAATTGGTTAATTTTTTTATGAGCTCGATATGCTACTATCTCTAGGACTACATTCTATTTTCAATGCTAACTTATTATGTTCATATTTTCCACCATTTTTGGATGTACCTAAGAGGCTGCTAAGCACATCCACATAATAAAATTGAATAAAAAACTATTGTTCAATTAACAATTGATCAAATAATCGATGTTTAAGTCAAAATACTTAAGAAGCAATAGATCCCTCTTTATTACATGGCATAAGGTAGACAATTTCCTCACTAGGGTAAGTGGTTCACCAATGATGAACTTAAAAAATAATTTCCTCATTTGCTGTAGGCAGTAGAGAATAGAGGCAATGGGGTCCATTGCATCTCAAGGGGGAGAAAATGATTCCATATTAATCTAGGAGCACTTAGGTAGCATGCACATTGCTAAAGGTGGAAAATAGTAAAATAATATATATGTTTTTCTATTTTCTATGTTTTTTATAAAGTATCATTTTAGAGGCCTTTAAAATAGAACTGGCCTTGAGAACTATCATTGGCTGCTTAGGAAGGGTGTTGTAGGGTTCCTTCCAAGTAACTCAAACTAGTTCACTTGAAGATCTTTCCAATGATTCCAAGGAGCCCATTTTTGCCCAACTGATTAGGAGTTATGACCCCATGAAGTTGGGGTACCAAAACTAAATATCCTCTTTGTCATATTTTAATTTTTTATTTAATTTTGTTCCATTTGACTAGATTCATTTCAACTTCCAAGGATGGAATGGATGTGGTAATCATTTGAACAACTTCATGAAAATTTATGAATGACTAATTTCAAAGCTAATAAAGAAGTTTTTGGAGGGCATTAATCTCTTCTAGCGAGTTTGCCAATTTGCACTTGTTTTTGTATTGATTGTTGTGTGTTTCACAATACTTCCAATTCCTCACTAGGTTTTGTCTCTCAAATTCTAAGATAAATATGAATCACTTCTATATCACCAAAGTTTGGGATAAGTAACATTTTTTATAAATTTAATTTTCATGACATCTAATTTAACATTTATTTCATTTATCAATCTCAATTCATTATCTTAGAAAAAAATTGTTTATCATTGTGGTTTAACTAATTATCCTAGGATAACTTATATAAAAAGGTTGGATTTTACACCAATAAATAGCTCTATAGTTGGGTAGGAGGGAATCATACGGCAAAGGTGGGTGCATTGGAATGGGCGAGGAGATCATAAGTTCTAGTCCATGGGACTTTTTAACAATTTATTGCAAAGCTGGGGATGAGGAGGATTTATTGTTGTGCAAGCCCACCCACTTAGGTCACTTTCCATTGAGCTCTAGGGGATCCGCTTGACTCAAGACTAGTAGATCACAAACAATTTAGAGTCTTCCAACCCACCCCAATTACAGTCATCCAATTCAATCCTATAATAAATATCAGAGCCAATTTAATTTTATAAAATTATTGATCAATTGAAATAAAAAAAAATATATAGAATCAATGGCTGTAACTCTATTATTAAAATTAACTACTTACATACAATTTTTACTAATAAAGTACTACAAACTTTCAAAATAAAGTCAAAGTAAAAAGATATACAATTTTTACTAATAAAGTACTACAAACTCTCAAAATAAAATTGAAGTAAAAATATATTTATATGTACTCATAAAAAAATATGGTACATAATATCTTCACAAATTTTTATATAAAATACAATATACACAAAATAAAACACAACATCCACACAAATAAAATACAATACCAAAAAATGCATGAACACAAATATCTCAAAGAGATTAGGGGAAGAGCACCAATAGATAACATAGCTCCAATAATAACCGTCACCTTATTGTCAAGTTGACCCCCCAATAGCCGTCATAGTGAAAACACCATTAATAAATTTGTTTTGTACCAATAACCGATCATTTTTTGTAATTAATTGGAACATTTGTCCCATTTGTGCACCACTACTGAGACATTTGTCAACAAGTACTAGTGACTTTGAGTTGACAATTACTGGAATATCAGGCAACACTTTGAAATGTGTACTTTTTGACCTTTGTGTGCATAATTGATTCCACAACGTGCATCGTTACAACCCAGAAGCCAGATCAATAGCTATAAGCAGTTAAGTCGCATACAAATACAACTAAACAAAAAAAATCAAAATCCGATGTACCATTTAGGACCTGTGGGTGCACGAAATTAGCTATGACAGCTACTGGTACTTTTCCCCTAATAGACGTAGAATGGTGATGGAATAGAAGGAGCAGAAATAAGACAAAACAAAACAAACATAGTAATTTTTATCACTCAAAATAAAACAATACAACATTGTCTGAGTTTGAACTCTTTTTACCAGCACCATTACATTCAGATTCATACCTTTTCACAGCTCTGATACCACTGTTAGAAACAGGGGAGGGAAGAGGGCAGAAATATATAGAAGAAAGCCGTATTTTTCATTCATCATAGGTTGACTGCAAATGCCTCTTTTATGGAGGTCTTTAGATCTTTTTGGAAGCTGGAGGTAATTGGAAGAAACTTCCAGAAAAGGATTGATTAGTAAACTTACCCAGAAAACAAGTGAGATTACAGATGATACAGTTGACAGTGCGGAGAGGACATTGAAATCAATTTGAATCCTTTACAAGATTTGTCTTCAATCTTTATCATTAATGCTGCCTACATACGGAAGATATACGTAAGATATGAGTGGAGGTAGGTGAGATTATCTTCCAACAAATGGATGAGAAGATATTTGGAGTCTATGATGAATAAACTCTTCTAAAATGACAATTCAAAGAAAAAGAGCAGCCAACAAAATTGAATAATAGCCTTCTTACACTGCAACAGCTAAACATGTACAACTAACAAAATTTCATACGGCAATACCCAGGCATATTCCCTGAGAATAGTACGCACTCCCATCATGTAGCTTTCAGTGAGAGGTTCACAGCTTCCTACCAAGCCTGACTTTGCCTGGCTAAACGTCAGAATTCACTCTTCTCTATATACAAGGTATGCTCTATGTAGTGACATTTCATAAATGACGATGTAAAAGTTTTTCAAAATTTGTAAAGTTATATTTGATTTAGGAATTAAAAATATATGGTATAATCAATGATGTCATATAGTGTAAAACATTGATTTGATTTTTTTTTTAATTTTATTAAATTAGGAATGACAGCCTTAAAATTTATAAAAAATCAAATTGTCTTATAGAAGATCTTATTTGTAGGCTCCTAGCGAAAGAGCCAACACAGATGTTAAACAGAAAACAAGTGAAAAGCTAGCCCTTCTTTCGAGACTTGACATGGGGTTCTAGGCCTCTCTTTCGAGACTTGACATGGGGTTCTAGGTTATCTCAAAGATCATAATAATTGATATTGTTGAGCTTAAAGGATAATAGGATTTTTTCTATAATATCACTTGGCCCAAGGTTTTCCTCACCTTGTTTGTGAACCCCCATCTCTTTTTACAAAAACTTGTCTTCTTTCCCTAGTTTTGAGTTGTGGTTCTAGAGTTGAGGATTTAAATTCTCGACAACCAAAAAAAGTTCTCTTTAGTATATTTTATGTGTTTTCTATTTATGGCATTCATTTTTCTATTGATGGTTCTCTTATGGGTGTATTTTTATTGAGAATGTTGCCTAGTTCTCATATTGTGAATGTAGATTATTTAATGCACATATATATCTTTGTGTTTGTTTGATGTGATCTTGTGGTGGTGTGTTAGTGTTTTATAATATGGATTAGTATTTTGTTTGTTTGTGGTTTCATGTTTTATCATAGCATGATTAGACTAATCTCCATGTCTTATTTATCATCCTAGTTTTTATTTCAGCTACTTTGTTAGTTTGGTGGTTCTAGTTCAACTATTTAATAGTTTTATTTGGAAGGATTGTTGATACATTTTTTTGTGTGTGTTTAGATATTGATGCTAGGGGCTTGGTTTAGTTTCTATACTACATAATCTTAAGACTTTTTAGATATTTCTTCTCTTGCATTGATACCTAATTGGTTCCATGGTTTAAAGTTTAGTTATGGACTTGATCCCCTTTGACACCAACATTGAAAGGATAGTACAATTTTTCTTAATAATACTTAGATCCTAATAAAATTTATTTACAAAAAAAAGAGAAATAATTATCTTCTATAAAATCAAAATAATGTAAGAACTCACAATAAATCAAATCTCATTAACTGGACACTCTAAAAAATAAAATCAAGATGAGATAAATATTAATTATTTGAATACCAAAAATATCAATGCTAGTAAAAGTGTTTTCTTTTTTCTTATTTATCCTCCTAAAAAATAATGTATAATATAATGTAATATCTTTGTTGATATCAACAAATAAAATGTAATATCTTTGTTGATACAACTACAATCCCTAATTATTGTCCCATGGGTGTAAAAATAGTTTATATGATCTTAGGGTTAGATTTTTCTTTATTCTTTCTTTGTAGTTATTCTTTTTTGGAGCGAATCATAGCTATAGTGCCCCCCACCTCTTTAGAATAGCCCTATCTATAGTTGGGATAGGGCATCAATTATAGCATGTATGTATGGAGAGCCTTACTAGGGCACAATCTTATAGGCAATTCTGATTAGCCCCTCTCTTTGAACAAACATATAGATCTCTAATTGTGGAGGAGAGACAATCAATCAAAGAGACTCATCCATTATATATATGATACAATCTTGTCCTACATAAATAGCTTAAAAAAATGGATAAATAGAGATGACATGAGAATATATCAAAATTCTATAATTACTAAATTGTCATAAAATGATAATTGAAGTAAAAAAGATAATGAAAAAACGTGAGAAATATTAAACTTGCTTAATAGAATTTATACTCACTTCCCATTTAATCACATTCATAAGATCAAATAATTTAATAGATTGAGAACTATAATTTTAAAATATTTTCAATTCTTTCCTCCATTTTGTGTTATAAAGCTTGATCTGAAAGTTTTGCCAAATCATACTTTGTTTACATTCAAATTGTTTTGATACTGAAAAGGAATATCCTTGTAAGCTGTAATCAAAATTAATGACATGTATCTTTCCATGGAAGGCTCACAACTTTCTATCAAGACAAACTTCTCTTGACTCAGGCCAGATTCACGGATGAACCTGTTATGTGGGACCTGTTAAATAGTATTAGATTTTTAGACCTCCTTTGGATAAGATGAGCACATGAAGGGAGAAGGAGAAGGGCATTCCTCAGTGCTCTAAGACTTTGTTGCAGGCATTAATGAGTTTCGTGACAAAATGATGGGCATTTTGAAACACCGCTTACTCACCACAAACGTAGAAAGAGTAGTTTTGACTGGACAATGCTTTCCACAAACGTAAGAGGAGTATCAGTTGGGTTGAGTGCTAGGCTTCTTTTTATAGATAAATTTCTTTAAGTTCAATTCTGTGATGATGCTTGTGTTTATCATAACACATAGTAAGAATTGTAACATTGTATGGCAATAAGATATAATTTTTTGAATATTTAATCAAATTATAAAATTTATAATTTAATTAATATAGAATAATTAATTATTTTCTATACATTACGATATTGAAAGAACTTTGTATTTTATAAAGTTAGAACAAACCTATTATTTAAGATGATAATATTCCATACTCTATTATCTTGTTAAGCTACGTTTTCCTTTATCTTCATAGACAAATTATATAAATATTTTTGTTTCTAAATTTATATGATAAATATTTAACTTGAAAATAGATTACATAAATGAGAACTTTAAGAGTGTCATCTTTAATGAAAGTTAAAATATTATATGATTTACTAAACTAGAAAAAAATATGAGAGATGTGAAAAAGTAAAGATCAAGGAATGAACTTGGATAAATAGAGATTTTTTTTTTTCAATAGATCTAAATTATTTAGACTTATTATATGTAGAGTAAAGAAAAATCTAGTAACACTATCAATTGATGTGAAATAACTCAAAATAGATGAAGGTCCATTTCATAAATAAATAAATCATGCAAAATCTATTACTTCTTTACCATTCTCTCTTTTTTTAGACTATAGGAATTGGGTTGGGGGACTAGACATCGCACTTTGCTATAAGAAGCTCTGGCCAATGGAATTAAGCCCACAACCCACAATTTTGTGTCTCTTTAAACACAATAATAGGTTTATTCTAGATAATATTATTGGGGTTTGGGAAGGCATGGAACGGGCTCGACGTTCTTCACAGAAAGCCCTTTTTCTTTAGATTGATTTTGCCAAAGCTTATGATCGCATTGAATGGCCTTTTATTCTTGCTATGCTTAAAGCTCTAGGGTTTGGTCCCCACTTCATTTAGTTTATGCAAATTAGTTTAGGTGATGCCTCTGCTTGCATCACCATTAATGGTCGACAATCTTCAATTTTTGGTCTTCACAGATCCATCCGACAAGGTTGCCCTCTTGCACCCTCTTTGTATGTGCTTCCTGCTAAAGGTTTTGGGTACTTTCTTGCTTCTGTCATTTCTGTTGGGTGTGTCAGGGGGATTTCCTTGCCCGAGTCACCTTCTCAACTTGTTAATGGCCATTTTGTAGATGATTCTTTTCTCACTCTTCTCGAAGAAGAGAATAATGTTAAAGAAGCCCTTCATTGTTTGGACATTTTTTGCTTCGCTTCTAGGTCGGCTATTCAATGGAACAAAACCTAGTGTTTAGGTAGTCTTTCTTTCCAACCCCTCCTTGGTTGCTCCAGTTTGGTTGGAAATGGATTCAACACGACAAAATTTTTTTCATTTCCTGAGCATTCCCTTTTTCTTTCAAGGGTTTGTTGTTGCTCTTTGGAATGTGGTTCTTGCAAGAATCGAGAAGAAGCTTGCTTACTGGATTACCAAGCCTCTTTCTCTAGCTGGTAAATTCTAGATTTTCTGTAAAATCCTTGCAGCTACTCATGTTTATTATTCCTTGTGTTGGGCTCCTTCTAGAGCATCTTATTGTAAATTGGAGAAGCTCTTGAGAGACTTTCTTTGGGCCAATGGCCTCGATCATCATGGTTTTCACAGAGTCACCTGGGATTTCTACCGTCTCCCTCAGGACTCTAGAGGGCTTGGCCTCTTGTCTTCTCAGAAACAAGGTTTAGCTCTCTATGCCAAATGGGTGCTTAGAGCTATTTCTAGCAACAAATCTTAGAAAGTGTTGCTTCAAAATTGTATTTCTTTAGGACACCCTATTAACAGACCTATCTAGAAGGGGATTGGTTTTCAAAACCTTCTTCTAATGAAAAATGCAATGTGCATTCAAGGATCCTTTGTTTCTAAAAGCATTTGGCGTGCTTGGGAAGCTATGAAGCCTTAACTTTGTTGGGATGGTTTGGGATTTCACGATGGCATTTCTTTCAACCGACACAATATTTGATGGCTGCCTCTCATTCAAGTTCATGGGCTCCTGTTGGCCCGCGTCCCTGTTCTACATGCTCTGCGTTTTCATAAACATGACATTTGTACTCCTCATGACCTTTTTTCTCATGCCATTATGAGTTTCCATTCTTGGGAAGATTTATAGGCCCAGTTTCACCTTGCTTGACCAGATCAACAGACATTTGAGCTAGTGCTCTCTGCTCTACCTCTGAATATGCTACACAAAATTGGTATCCATTATGTGAGGCCTTGGTGGAAAGATTGGAGTTGGTTTCCCAACACTTCCTTCTGTAATTATAAACCCAAGATGGGGTACCACTGACTTGTGCCTCATTTGCATATGGTTCCCACCTTGAATTCCATATGGCGTTTGCAATCTTCATAGGAAATTTGACATCACAGATTTTAGACTCTTTGGTCTGCCATTGTTGAGCCTAAGGTGGCCCATTTTGCCTGGTGTATTCTTTTCCAAGGCTTGCCCATTGGCTCTCAGCTCAGGCATCTTGGGGTGCTTGACCCTCATTGTCCCTTTTGTGTGCTACCTGAGACCTTGATACATCTCTTCTGGTTTTGTAGAAGAGCCCAACAGTTGTGGATTTGGATTAATGACTTTTTCAAGCCATTTTAGGCTGAACCCTTTTCTAGGCATATGGTTTTGTTGGGAGATTCCCCATGGATTCCTTTAAAATTCACCCAGATTTGACATGCTTTCAGGATGGAAATTATCTTCAGTTTATGGAAAGATAGAAATGTTGTTCTATTTTCTCATAACTCTCTTGATATTCATGTATGTCTATATGCTAAAGCTTGTATATGCAATAATGTGATGTTACAGATCCAGGTGCAGGCCAATAAAGTGGCTCTGGAGGTGGCCCATTTGTAGACCTTGCTATATCATTGGGGTAATGCCCCTTGTACGGTTGCCAAAGTTCCACCGGATTCTACTAACTCTGATGATCATTCTCTATCTCGTGACCGTTGGTGTGACCATAGCTCTTCAGTAGGTGGTTCTCATACTCCTTGTTCCCAAGCTCCTCATCACCACTCTAGTGAGCGAAGGGATTCCTCCTATCATCGCTCTGCTTATTTGACTCATGGTGGCTTTTCTTCTGGGTGTCCTACAGATGGTGGTACCTCTTCGGTTGATGAGGAGGGTTGGACTTTACCTGACCCCCCTTCTGACCCCATTGATGTATGGGGTAAAAAAGATGATTTGGATCCCTCGCCTCCTTCCTCGGCTACTGCTTTAGCCGCTTAGGATTTTTTTTATGTTTATGGCATTTTAGTTGTTTTGTTGTTTTTGGGCTGGGACCGTGTGACTCTTGGAAAGTGATTTTTTTTACACCCTCCCCTTTTTTTGTGAATAGTGTAATCTTAATACTTATTTAATGGAATGCCTATTCATCAAAATGTTGTCACATGGATTTTCACCCGATGCAAGCTTGAAATTCCTGCAATCCAGTGACACATTGGACTGCTCTGAGGCTGTGGGTATCCTATTATGAGAGCAGACCTTCGGATTATAGGCCGACTTCCTATTTGATCACCTAAAAACTTAATTGAATTTATGAGAAAAGGGAAGAAGGATATGCATAAAATGAAACTATAGATAAAAAGGTGATCCACCAATGACTGAAACTGACTTGCAAATGCTTACAAACCTCACAAAATACTCAGATAATGAAGTTTTGTAATCTCACAACTAAAATATGCATGCTTGCAAAAATGATTCATATGAAAGGTTTAAACTTTTATATGTTTGCAGGAGGAAAAAATTGATATTTTCACAGCTTCAAACAATAAATATAACAACACATTCATTGACTTGCACTATAACACATTGCATATGATCATAACACCGAGGCAATAAGATGAAAAGAAGGATTCTATAAAAATCACAAAAATTCACTCTAAGAACTCACACACAATGCTTGAACAACACAAATTTGAGAAGAAAAATGGACTTCTTTATTGATCAATAGGAGGTATCTGCATTACAAATCTCGAAAATTCATAAGAAATGAGTTACAGGAGCATGAATATCTGATGCTACACAAGTACTAGAAACTCTAGAACTCTGAAACTCTAGAACTAAGTGACAAAAAGTCCCTTATACAAGTAAGCTTTCAAAAATTCAAATATGAATTTTGGCTCCCAAAAATATGTGTTGTCATTTCTCCACCCAATAAGGACTAACAAAAAGAAAAACTCCTCCAAAACTGCTGACTTCTCGTCATTTCACGCTGAGTTCACATGGACTGAGTCACTCATCTGTATACAGTTTACAACTCGCGCACCTTCTTATTGGGTTATCGGCGTAGCATCAAATCACTCCCACCGATATCTGATGGTGTGCTCCAAAATAGTATTCTTTACATTGGGTCTTCGGTGTAACTCCTAAACATGTTGTATCGATAGCCGATGGTGCGCTCCAAAACAGTATGCTTTCCTATCAGGTTAACGAGCGACACAAAAACTAGTCTTGCCAATACCTAATGGCTCCACTCCGAACTCAATCCAACTCACTCCAATCTGCTGGCGACCTCATCGGGATATCGGGGTAGGTGGAAAACTGGTTGTTCCGATAGTCGATGGTAGCACTCCACAGAATTCATTGACGGGCCCCACCATTTGGTTTGTTCTCGTATCAGGCCAACCACCGTCTGACTTGCCACGTGACCGCCATCTCACCTTAGGATGGACCCACCACTGGACTTATCCTTTCTTTGTCGTTGATCTGCGATAGGTAACTGTCGATTATCTTTGCATTGCGGAACAATGATAGCCATTTGATCGGCTCCAACTTGCTCGCTCCTTAACTCCTTGTCCATTCGTGCCATGTGTCAGCCTCTATTTCACCCGCGGATCCACCTAATCGCTACTTGGACATGCTACTAGACTTGGGCCCACCTTGGTTCTTTTTCTGCACTCTGCCACATGGCACATCCTGATTCCTTCTGAGCCCACCTGGACGACCACCTTAACTGCCATGTCATCAGTTGCTGATCCACGATGACTAATAGGTGATCATCTTCGCATTGCAGAACAACGACGACCGTTGAATCTGCTCAAACTTGCTTGACCTCTACCTCTTCGTCCATTCGTGCCATGTGTTAGTCTATGATTTGCCACCTGATCCGCCTGAGCACGAACTCATCCGCCACCTCAACGCCATCGGACCCATTGTTTCACTTTGGTTTGTTCGACATCAGTCTTTCGGTCAAACTTCCTCCCTCAGCGAAAAGTTTTCATGTCTCATCGAAACTACACTTTCATTGATACCTCTTATTTTGATGAAACCGAAGCCTTCAGTGAATCCATTTAGAGATCCATCGATGCCAAGGTCTACTCGATAAGTCACCCTTTGGTTTGTTTGCGCATCCAGTTGGCCATCATCTGGGCACCACCTGTCTGCCACCTGTTGCGAGGGTATTCATTTCAGGCACATCACAACCGCGGTACAACGACAGTCATGGATAGCCCCATAATTACACTTGACTGCCCGATCTTCCTTGATTTGCATACCCTTTTTCCGCGTGTCAGCACGTGTCAGCCTCTGTTTTTCCACATGATCCACCCGGGCGCCACTTCAACTTCCACTTGGACTCCAACTCACTAGTTGCTAAGTCGCGAAGATTTACTAGTCGAGCACTTTCACATAGTGGTATAGTGATGGCCGTCAGATCTTTTGCACCATCGTCCGATCTTCTTGGACTTGCAGGATGGTTAACCACCTTTTACTGCAAAATTTGGCTGCTCTGAGATACACATGCACGCGGGGGGCCCACCAATGCTGAGCTGCTCCTTGTCAAAAGCCCATAAGCTTTGACACTTAATATGTGTGGGGCTTTGCCTTTAAATATTGAAATGCTCCTCCCCGCAGCCAATGTGGGATAAATGGACTATGCCTGGGCCTTTCCATCGGGTCATCGGGATAACATGAAACAAGGGCTTCCAATGGCCGATGACAACTTTTCGCGCTACGCACTTTCTATCGAGCATTGGCATAGGGGAGAACCTTACCTACCTATGGTTGCTCATCAAGGTAAGTCTTGCCGATCGGGGTAGGTCTTCCTGATAAGGCAAAAATTCAAAAAAACTGCAAAGAAACACCCATCTCCATCAGCATGCTAGGCTCAACCCTCGTGGGAGCCACATTTTACCCCACATGCTATAATTCAATGAACAAAAAGTTATTTTCCCTATGTCTGCACATGAAGAAAACAAGTTAGACAAAAACATGTATTCTTTTCATACAACACTTGTTTCTCCTTCTGAGGCATATTGATCTGATATCTCTTGCATCTTTTTGCCATGAAATATGATATTGCAATCTTTTGTCTTTCTTTTCAAATAATCACGAATGCAATTTAACAAAATAAAAAATGCACCTTCTTGCTCATGTGTAAAATATCATAGCTCTACCTGATTGAGCTAGCAGTGAAAATAGGTAACATTTTTGGCGAACTCTGCTATATGTTTACCTGCTAATCATTTTGACTAGTTGCCTTATGCTTTCCATTGGGCACAGAGTCCTTGAGACTGATAGAAAACTAAAACAACACATCACACATGACTGCAAAAAATCTCTTTTCTCTCAAAGACCTTTCCTAATCTATTAAGTATAGGTGTGGGGTTTATGGTAGTGAGGTTAACAACTTATTGTCATGAATTAGGCATGTGTATTGATAGATTAAGACAGGACAAAACAACAAAACACTTCTGAAACACTACAATAGTTTATTGCAGCTATATGAGGGAGATGTCTTTTGTGTGTGACAGGGGATAAACATATTCTTTGTTTCATATAATGGATACCTTCCTTCTATAACTACAATGGATTGCAGTAGTATGACTCTTATTACTCCTTCAGAACACTGCACTAGGCATTTAGGAAAAATAACAAACTACAACTAAAACCTATCCTATACTAACAACAAGACAAAACTTAGCTAAAGAAAACCATTTACAGGATGACTGAAATAGCTTCCCTTTCTTCCCAATTTACAATGACTTGCATACTTAAGGTTAGCTAAGGAGAAATAAGGCACATAAAGATAACCAACAAAATGAAGTACTATCTTTTGAACAAGGTGAACAAGTCCGCCTACCTGATCAAACTAATCATATGAATTGCTCTCCCAAAGAGGATATGAGGATTGAACATCTACAAAGGCATCCTTGTTTTCATTTCTCAGTAAAGCTTCATGCATGGGGACTTTATTAGACTCCATCTGGGATGAGTACCTAATAGGACAACCTCTTGTAAGGACAAAGCTCAGGATTTTCTTATTGATCTCTTGTTCATGGACTACCATCTTATCATCTTGCTGATTGGAAAGGTCTATCTCCTTTGACTGACTTGGTGAAAAAATGGTAACCTCCTCCATATGATTATGTTGTTCATGGTAAACCTCACTTAGAGGTGTTGGTTTGGTATTCAAATTGATACAAAAAGTATCTAAATAATTCCAAAACATGTCTTCCTCAATGTCTTCTTCACTTTTCTGAGTAGGAGGGATGGTTTTTGGCTTAATGCAACTTTCATCAGGCCCTGATAAAACATCAACAATGTTCTTTTCAATTATAGGCTCTGATTTGAGAATTTGTTCAGGTTGAACAACAACCTCTTGCACAAAATCATCATCTTCTCCTTCATGTTGATCAAGAACTTGATTTACCAATGATGTATGCACAACTCCTTCATCTTGATCATAAAAAGAAGGAAGTTCATCAGTTATGAAGTTAAACACTTCATCATTATCCTCCTCCTTTTGATGTCCCAATTTGTTTACTGGCATTGAAATGTGCACAATATCTTCCTCTTCAGCATAGTCCAATACTTCATGTTCTTGTTGTTCTGAAACCACTGCTACAATTGGATCATTTTCAACAGAAATAAGAGGATCATCAACTGAAATAAGAGGATCATCAACTGAAGCAATGTGAGATTCACATTGAGAGGTCTTCTCCTACTCAATCTTTTGTTTCTACAATTGATGACACTTTATAGCTAAATGTAGGGGATGTACATTTCTAATATCCTCCCAAAGAAGTAACACATCCTAATCAATGGGATGCTCTTCTTCTTTCTGTATGTCAAGGCATGGTTCTATTTGCATGGTTGTTAGAGGAATCTCACTGGGTGGAATAGATGAACCTTTACAACTTGGAATCTGAATGATAATATGTTCTTCAAACTACCTTATTTGATCTTCCAACTCTTGCTCATGTAGTTAGGCTTGATAAGACCATTCTTCCTGCTGCAACTGAAGCTCTCTTTGTCTATCAATCTCATCAAATTGGTTTTGAAAGTGCACAGCCATATCATTTAGACTTGTTGAATTGGTTCTCTGAAGCTGAGTATTTCTATATTCAGGCTGCCAAGGGACTTGAGCAGGGGTGGGTGGGTGGTAAGCATATTGAGTATGCTAGTTACCTGCTAACAATGAGTTATTTGGGTAAAAACCAACATTAAGGCTATTTTGATATGGATGGAAAGATGGTATAGGAGAGACATTCTCATGGTATGGATGTGGGTATACATTTTGGCCATAGAAATTTGACATCCTCAAACATATAGACAACTTGAAACTAAAATGAAAGAGTTGATTTGAAAATAACACCAACACTTGATCTTTGAAACCAATAGTTTTAAACTTTGAGTCGCCAGGTGTACGAGTAAAAATTGCCTCCAAAGGTTGGAAACACTGCTGCTCACACCAAAACAACAGCCAAGGTGTCCTTCTATGAACTGTAAAGTCTGACAGTCCCACCAGGCATGCCAAAAACTATTGTCACATGGATTTGCACTCGATGCAAGCTTGAAATTCCTGCAATCCAGTGACACATTGGACTGCTCTGAGGCTGTGGGTATCCTATTATGAGAGCAAACCTCCAGATTTTAGGCCGGCTTCCTATTTGATCACCTAAAAACTTAATTGAATTTCTGAGAAAAGGGAAGAAGGATATGCATAAAATGAAACTATAGATAAAAAGGTGATCCACCAATGACTGAAACTGACTTGCAAATGCTTACAAACCTCACAAAATACTCAGATAATGAAGCTTTGTAATCTCACAACTAAAATATGCATGCTTGCAAAAATGATTCATATGAAAGGTTTAAACTTTTATATGTTTGCAGGAGGAAAACACTGATTTATTCACAGTTTCAAACATTAAATATAACAACACATTCACTAACTTGCACTATAAAATGCTGCATATGATCATAACACCAAGGCAATAAGATGAAAAGAAGGATTGTATAAAAATCACAAAAATTCACTCTAAGAACTCACACAATGCTTGAACAACACAAATCTAAGAAGGAAAATGGACTTCTTTATTGATTAATAGGAGGTATCTGCATTACAAATCTCGAAAATTCATAAGAAATGAGTTATAGGAGCATTAATATCTGATGCTACACAAGTACCAGAAACTACAGAACTACAAAACTAAGTGACAAAAAGTCCCTTATACAAGTAAGCTTTCAAAAATTCAAAAATGAATTTTGGCTCCCAAAAATACGTGTTGTCATTTCTCCACCAAATTAGGACTCTAACTGAAAGAAAAACTCCTCCAAAATTGCTGACTTCTCGTCATTTCGTGCTGAGTTCACATGGACTGAGTCACTCGTCTGCAGACAGTTTACAACTCTCAAACCTTCTTATCGGGTTATCGGCGTAGTGTCAAAACACTCCCACCAATATCCGATGGCGCACTCCAAAATAGTATGCTTTCCATCGGGGTTTCGGTGTAACTCCTAAACATGTTGTATCGAGAGCCGATGGTGTGCTCCAAAATAGTATGTTTTCCTATCGGGTTATCGGGCGGCATGAAAACTAGTCTTGCCGATACCCGATGGCTCCACTCCGAGCTCACTCTGACTCGCTCCAATCCACTGGCGACCTCATCGGGATATTGGGGTAGGTGGAAAACTAGTTCTTCCGATAGCCGATGGTAGCACTCCACAGAATTCTTTGTCGGGCCCCACCATTTGCTTCATTCTCGTATCAGGTCGGCCACCGTCTGACTTGCCATGTGACCGCCATCTCACCTTAGGTCGGACCCACCACTAGACTTATCCTTTCTTTGTTGCTGATCCACGATAGGTAACTGTTGATCATCTTCGCATTGCGGAACAACAACAACCATTGGATCAGCTCCAACCTGCTCGCTCCTTAACTCCTTGTCCATCCATGCCATGTGTCAGCCTCTATTTCACCCTTGGATCCACCTAATCTCCACTTGGACTTGCTACTGGACTTGGATGCACCGTGGTTCTTCTTATATGCTCTGCCACGTGGCACATCTTGATTCATTCTGAGCCCACCTGGACAACCACCTTAACCGCCATGTCATTAGTTGTTGATCCATGATGACTAACAGGCGATCATCTTCCCATTGCGGAACAACGACGACTGTTGGATCAACTCAAACTTGTTCGGCCTCTACATCTTCGTCCATCCATGCCACTTGTCAGTCTGTGATTTGCCACCTGATCCACCTGAGCACGTTCTCATTCGCTACCTTAGCGCCACCGGACCCACTGTTTCACTTTGGTTTGTTCGGCATCAATCTTTCGGCCAAACTTCCTCTCTCGGTGAACAGTTTTCATGTCTCATCAAAACTGCAGTTTCATCGATACCTCTTCTTTCGATGAAATTGATGCCTTTGGTGAATCCGTTTAGAGATCCATTGATGCCAAGGTCTTCCTGATAAGTCACCCTTTGGTTTGTCTACGCATCCAGCTGGCCATCATCTGGGCACCACCTATCTACCACCTATCGCGAGGGTATTCATTCCGGGAACATCACAACCGCGGTAGAGCGATAGTCATGGATAGCCCTGAAATTACACTCCACTGTCCAATCTTCCTTGATCTGCATGCCCTTCTGCTGCATGTCACCACATGTCAGCCTCTGTTTTGCCACATGATCCACCCAGGCGCCACCTCAACTTCCACTTGGACACCACCTCACCAATTGCTAAGTCGTGGAGATTAACAATCGAGCAATTTCACATAGCAGTATAGCGATGGCCGTCAGATCTTTCGCATCATCATCCGATCTTCTTGGACTTGCAAGCTGGTTAACAACCTTTTACTGCAAATTTGGCTACTCTGAGATGTGTACGCACATAGGGGGCCTACCAACGCTGAGCTGCACCTTGTCAAAATCCCGTAAGCTTTGACACTTAATATGTGTGGGGCTTTGTCTTTAAATACGGAAATGCTCCTCCTCGTGGCCAATGTGGGATAAATGGACTATGCTTGGTCCTTTCCATCGGGTCATCGGGATAACATGAAACCAGGGCTTCTGATGGCCGATGATAACTTTCTGCACTCCGCACTTTTCTATCGGGCGTCGGCGTAGGGGAGAACCTTGTGTGCCTATGCTTGCTCATCAGGGTAAGTCTTGCTGATCGGGGTAGGTCTTGCTGATAAGGCAAAAATTCAAAAAAACTACAAAGAAACACCCATCTCCATCAGCATGCTGGGCTCAACCCTCGTGGGAGCCACATTTTACCCCACATGCTATAATTCAATGAACAAAAAGTTATTTTCCTTGTGTCTGCACATTAAGCGAACAAGTTAGACAAAAACATGTATTCTTTTCATACTTAGCACTTGTTTCTCCTTCTGAGGCATATTGATCTGATATCTCCTGCATCTTTTTGCCATGAAATATGATATTGCAATCTTTTGTCTTTCTTTTCAAATAATCACCAATGGAATTTAGCAGAATAAAAAATGCACCTTGTTGCTCATGTGTAAAATATCATAGCTCTACCTGAATGAGTTAATAGCGAAAATAAGTAACAAAAAATAAATAAAAAAAACATTTTCATAAATGTGCGATTCTGCTGAAAAAACACTTATAAGAAATCAATCCTTAAAATTCTTCACTTGTAAAGTGAACTTCTTAATCTGAATATGGGGCAAATTTTTTCTAGTACATGAATCAATTTTATCACAAAATCTATCCATTTTATTTCTTTTTTATGACAAGATGCTCCCCAAGTTTCAACTTATAAATCTTTCTTAGAGACTATGCATACGTCTTCTTGTTTTATGCCAACATACAAATTGCACAATCTCTACATGCCTAGAAACTTCGATGCAGTTGTAGAAGCAAAACAATAGTTATCTCCAATGCCTTTGCCACTTTCTACACAGAGAAAACATGGAATCAGAGCTTTTTAACAATCAACATTTTATTCTCTTGCTCCTCTATTGTTTTGCTGTGCCAAAGACTTAATATCCTTTCCATGCTTTCTTGAGAGATGATGTTACTACGCAACAAATTCCCTGCCAATTTTTATGCAAAACCCGAGGCCACCATTATTCTCAATTCTATGCCTTCAAAAAATGAAAATAAACTTTAGATCGCCTTACCTTCTCTACGCCATGTTTTTCACACACCTTGGGCTTAATCCTCTTTCTCTGATTGTTCTAGTGGCATTAGAATATTATACCACGCTTAGCAGTAATATCATGCCCAAAAAACAACTTTGGATGCAAAAATCCGCAACGCTTTCTCTGCAATCAATGGATTGTATATAAATATGCAAAAAATCATTCGCTAGGATAGATAACGTATCGCTTCTTGTTAATTCAATTTAAAAACACCAAATCATATAAATGCCTTTCTCTGTTTACCCAATGCCTAAACAACATCATTGGTAATCAAATTCTTTACTACAAATCATGTCGGCATAGAATCATGAAAATGCTTTGATACCATCCTACCAGCATAGAATCGTGAAGATGCTTTGATACCATGTTAAAAATGGTGAACATAATCAAACTTTTGTACTGAAAAATGATAAACTGAAATTGATTTCAATGGATAATATGCATTTAAGTCCAATTCACTTCTTAAAGCCTTATTCTCCAGTAAAATTGTTAACCACTTGTCTTAGCTATTAATTTATTATTCTCCAGTAAAATTGTTAACCACTTGTCTTAGCTATTAATTTATTTTCTGTTTATTACGTAATGCAATATTCTCCAATAGACTCAAGTTAATAGTTTTTTCCCATTAATCTATTATGACTATTGATGGATAATAATGTAAATTTTAAATTTCATATATTATGTTTGTCGATTTAAATTTTGTTGGGGTATGGACTTGAGCTTTGCTAGGGTTTTCTTGCTTTCTTTGTATTGTTTGTCTGCATAGTGTGTTTTTGGCTATCATACCGCATTTATTGCGGGATTTTTTAGCCTTTTGTTTGGCTTCGGCCATTCCCACTCCAACATTTGATGTTGGTGTTGGTGTTTTGGCATCTGGAGACCATGGCTCCTCCGATGAAGTGCTTTCACAAGTTCATTCTGAAGGTGTTTCACGAGGTAATTTTTTTGGCACCCCTGATGTTATTTTACCATTGCAATATTTTGAGAGTGCATGCAAATGGCTTGAAAAGTACACTTTAATTGATTATTTTGTGGGGAGGGTTCCACCTGAAAGCATGCTTTGTGAATGGGTTGCCAAAGCTTCGACCCCTCATGGGGTCCAACTTGATGGCATCCAAAATATCACAAAAGGGTTTTTCTTTTTTTCCTTTTCAAACCCTACTCATGTTGAGGGCATCCTTATGCATGGTGCCTAGTTTGTGCTGCCATCTTTCTTGATTTTTCAACCTTAGTCTTGGGATTTTATAGTCTTCGATGAAAAAAAACTCAAGGTCCCTATTTGGGTTGAATTTCCTGGTCTCCCTATTGCTTGTTGGGCATTCCTACAAATGATTGCCCTCTCTCTTGGCAAGGTTGTTTTCATGGAGCCAGACCATTTTTTTCATGGTCGTCCTCAAAAGAGGGTCTACATTGAAGTGGATTTATCCTGGGATCTCAAGGAAACCATTGACATTCAGGTTGGTGGTCATAGCTTCTCTCAGCATGTGTTGTATTTAAATTGGCCTAACACCTGCTATCGGTGCCAGTCCTCTAATCATAAGATTAGGGATTTCCCTCTTACTGCTCCTCGGAGTAACTCACCTCCTAAAGATGTTGGTTCCTCCCATTCTTTAGAATCCAAGTTGGAAGAAGGCTAGACCATTGTGGGTCAAAAGAATAAACCTAAGCATCATGCTTTGGCTATGGCGCAACCCTCTACCCAGCTCGTGGCTTCTATAAAGCTAGCTCCTACTATGACGTAAGCTAATGTGCAACTAGAGGTTTCAAACTCTGCTGACAAGGGGAAAGGTTCTACTGAGAGTAGTTCTTGCCCTGCATGGGTGCGTACTCCTCATGCGGCTTCAACTATTTCAACTCAAAATACCTTTTCGCTACACCGCTCTTGTAGCCCTTCTGGGCGGGATGGTGACGAATATGAAGGTCATGATAAGCGTAGGGTTCTTTTAGGAGATTCTTACCCTGGTTTTCAACCTGCTTCATATTTTTTGCAAAATAGTTTCTCCTCTCTTGAAGACGAAGAAGGCTAGCATGATTTTGAATGATGAACTTCCTCTCAAGGAATGTTCAGGACCTTACAAACCCTGCCAGAAAATATTCCATGCGGAATATTAGACAAGCTTATCCTGGTATTGATTTTTTTGCTTTGAAGAAGTTAAAATTCCAGCTTTCATGCTGGTTCTTTCATGTCATGTGATTCTGCTATTGTTGATCATGGGTTAGATCCCACTCAATGGATGGTGTGGGTCCTCATGTCAGTCGACAATCATTCTTTTGGGATCATTAATATTTATGCTCCCAATGATGTTGTGGAGTGATCTTGGTTGTGGCAGTGGATTGTAGATACCTTGCTACCTACCACTTGGGTGATATGTGGGGATTTTAATATGGTTGAAGTGGCTTCCGATAAAGATGACATTTTGTCTTTTTGGTGGACAACAAGCGAATGGGAATCTTGGTTTCACATGCATAATAAATTGGGGCTCTTTGATCCCAATATCTCCCACCGTCCTTCTCAGGGAGTTTGACACACTTGGTGTAATTACAGAGTTGGCCCTGACAAGGTTTTTAAACGTCTTGATCATGCCCTGATCTCTACGCAATCTTTTTTTTCTTTTGGGGAAAACCAATCTCTACCTATTTTACCTCTTGCTAAATTCACCTTGTCAGATCACTTTCCCATGAAATTTATCATTGAATAGCTACCAGGTTGTAGGCACGCTTTGAAAACACAATTTTTTCTTAATACTTCTCTACTGAGTCATCCTCCCACACAGGCCCACATCCAATGGGTCTAGAATCTTGAGAGCCATCATTCTCAGTTCACTAGTTGGATTACATGGTGGAATGATGCTATCCAACATACCACCCATTTCCTCTGCAATTATGGTAGATAGTTGTCCATGTACCATAGGTGATCCTATGAGGCCACAACCTAGAATTTGAATCCCACTATTGAAGCTCTGATGGCTAACCCCTTTATCCTTGAACATCAAGTCCGAGTCGCTCAACTCAGGCACCAAAAGAAAATAGAAGATTTTCATGGTACTAGAGGAGCACAAATTAAGGCCAGATTACATTGGCTTAAGGTTGGTGATTGTGCTTCTAAAGAGTTCTTTTTGGCTCTTAGAGCATGCCATTCCTCTCCAGAGATCAAAAGAATTAAAGAAGGTCAATTGGTGCTCTCTGAGTTACTGGATATTCTTCAAGCTTTTGTTAGATATTATCAGAAGGTGTTCACAACAAAAGGAAAATTCCCCTGACCACAATACTGCTTTGCAAAAATTCTTGGCTGTGGTTCCCTCTTGTCTCTCTGATGCTCAAAGAGTGTTTTGTGATTAAATTCTCATTGTTGAGGATCTTAAGGAGGTCATTTTCTTTATGGAAGATGATAAAGCACCTGACTGTGATGGCTTCCCTTGCAAGTTTTACAAGGCCTTATGGCCATGTGTTGGCACAAATTTGCATAAGATCTACTTAGAGGATTTTCATTCCCATTCTTTGGGGCCAATTATCATCAAGGGGAATATCAAGTTTAGTCCCAAAGCTGGTGATCCTGAGGACATTTGTAATTGGTGGCCAATTACCTTGCTGAATGTGTCCTACAAGATAATTGCTAAAGCCTTGGTGCTTAAAATTAGACATCTTCTTCTGCAAATTGTGCACCTAGAACAAACTAGTTTTATCAAATCTAGGTTTATTCTAGATAATATTATTACAGTCTAAGAAGGCATGGAATGGGCCTAATGCTCCTTGCATAAAGCCCTCTTTCTTAAAATTGATTTTGGCAAAGCTTATGATTGCATTGAATGGCCTTTTACTCTTTCTATGCTTAAAGATTTAGGGTTTGGTCCCCATTTCATTCAGTTTGTGCAAATTTCTTTTGTGGATGCTTCTGCTTGCATTACCATTAATGGTCACCAATATTCAACTTTTGGTCTCTTCAAATCCATTCACCAAGGTTGTCCTCTAGAGCCTTCTTTATATGTGCTTGCAGTCAAAGGATTTAGATATTTTCTTGCCTCATCCATTTCTGCTAGGCGAGCTAGGGGGATTTCCCTTCTTGAGTCACCTTCTCAGCTTGTTAATGACCATTATTTTTATGATTCTTTTCTCACTCTCATTGAAGAAGAGGATAATGTCAAGGAAGCTCTTCATTGTCTAGACATATTTTTCTTAGCTTCAAGGTTGGCTATTCAATGACACAAAACTCAGTATTATAGACATTCTTTCCTTCCTGGTCCACTTTGGATGCTCCAGTTTGGTCAGAAATGGATCCAACACGAGAGATTTTTTGCTTCCTGGGCATTCCCTTTGCCTTTCAAGGGTCTTCTATTTCTCTTTGGAATGTAGTGCTTGCAAGAATTGAGAATAAGCTTGCATACTAGATTACTAAACCTCTCTCTCTGGTTGGTAATTTCCATATTTGTTCTAAAATCCTTACGACTACTCATATCTGCTACTCTTCATGTTGGGCTCCTTCCAAAGATTCTTACTATAAGATGGAGAAGCTCTTAGAGGTTTTTTATGGGCTAATGGCGCAAAGAATCATGGTTGTCACAGAGTGGCTTAGGATTTTTATTGTCTCTCCCATGGCTCTAGAGGACTTGGCCTCTTACCAACTCAAAAATATGGTTTATCCCTCTATGCCAAATGGGTTCTCTAGGCTATTTCTAAAAATGAAGCTTGCAAGGTGTTGCTTCAAAATTTCATTTCTTCAAGACACCTAGTTAATAGGTTGTCTTGGTAGAGGATTGACTTTCAAACCCTTCTTAAATTATAAAAGATGTTTGCATTCAAGGCAATTTCGTTGCTAAAAGCATTTGGCATGCCTGGGAAGCTGTGAAGCCTTGGTTTCGTTGGAATGGTTCAGGATTTCATGATGGATTTTCTTTTAACTAGCACAATATTTGGTGGTTGCTTCTCATTTAGGTCCAGGGGCTTGCATTGGCCCGTGTACCTAGAGTTTGTGCTCTGCGTTTTTAGAAACGCGACATTTGTACTCCTTGTGACATTTTTCTCGTGCCATTATGAGTCTTCACTTTTGGAAAGACTTGTAGACCCAGTTTCACCATATCCAACCAGATCAATAGACGTTTGAGCTGGTGCTCTCTGTTCTACCTCTGAATATGCTACACAAAATTGGTATTCATTCTATGAGGCCTTGGTGGAAAGATTGGAATTGGATTCCCAACACTTCTTTTTGTAATTACAAACCCAAGATGGGTTACCATTGGCTTGTGCCTCACTTGCCTATGGTTCCCACCTTGAATCTCAGATGTAATTTGCAGTCCTCACAACACACTTGTCATCACAGATTTCAGACTCTTTGGTCTGCCATTGCCGAGCCTAAGGTGGCCTATTTTTCCTAGTGTATTCTTTTCCAAGGCTCACTTATGGGTTCTCGTCTCAGGCATCTGGGGGTGCCTGACCCTCACTGTCCCTTTTATGGGTTTCCTGAGACCTTGATGCATATCTTCTGGTTCTGCAGAAGAGCCCAACAACGATGGGTTTGGATTTGTGGTTTTTTTAAGGCCCTTTCAGCTTGAACCTTTTTTTTGGCATATGGTTCGGGTGGGAGATTCTTCGTGGCTTCCCTTCAAATTCACTCAAATTTGGCATAATTTTAGAATGGAAATCCTCTTTAGTTTATCGAAAGATAGAAATGGTGTTTTTTTTTTTCTCACAACTCTCTTGATATTAATGTTTCTTTGTATGCTAAAGCGTGTATATGCAATAATGTGATGTTACATATTCAAGTGCAAGCCAATAAAGTGGCTTTGGAGGTGGCCCACTTGCAGGTTTTACTTGATCATTGGGGTAATGCCCCTTGTACTGTTGCTAGAATTCCATCTGATCCTGCTACCTTCGGTGACCATTCTCCAGCGTATGGCCATCGACATGGCTGTATCTCTTCGACCGATGGTTCTCACACACCTCGTTCCTAGGCTCCTCATCACCACTCTGGCGGGAGGATAGATTTATCGCATCTTTTCTCTACTTCTTCATCTCGAGGTGGCTCTACTTTTGGGTGGCCTATAGGTGGTGGTACCTCCTCGGCTCCTGGTGGTTCCTATTGGCCCAGCTCTGCCAAGGCGTTTCCTTGGCTTGATCTAGCAATTTCTCCCGCATAGAAGGACAAAGATGATGATGATGATGATGATGATGCGGCTACTGAGGGGGGGTGGACTCTCCCAGAGCCCCCTCCTAACCCCATTGATGTATGAGGTAAAAAGGATGATCTGGATCCTTCACCTCCATTTGCTACAACTACATTAACCACATAGGCTTTTTTCTGATGATTATGGCATTGTAGTTTTTATTTCTATTTCCAAGTTGGGCCCGTGTGACTCTCGAGAGTGACTTTTTCATCCCACCCCTTTTTTGTGAATAGTGTAAATCTTATACTTTGTTAATAGAAATGCCTATTCATCAAAATCCCATATATCAATAAACTACTTCACATTAGACATTAAGCTTGAAATTCTATGGTAAACTCTACACTCTAGTAAATGAAGACTGTATGCCACTAAACAATGAAGCACCTTTAACTTTATGTCTTAAATAAATTTATAAATTGTGAGAAATTTGTACTAGTTGTGAGAAAAAATAAATTAAATTATGAAAATAATGCATGGTTGACTATGAACTATTGGTTTCAAGATGAGATATTTTGATAGTAGTATCACTATTTAAAATAAGAAGTGATTAAAATTATATTTCAAATATCGCATTTGTATTATGATATGTATTCAATAATAATATACAAAGTTAATTAATAAAATGGTCCATAAGATGCATAACACAAAGATTTAATATTATTGATATATTTAGGACTGAGCAATCGATTTCAAACATTGTAATTATCAATCAAGTGTTTAAGGATCAAGTCATCAAAGTCTATCATTCATGTTATGTGACTTATCATCACATACTAAGAAGGAAGTACATAAGGAATCAATTTAGTTGAAAGGCTCCATAATATCCAACAAAAAATTTATGAGATACTGCAACACACCAAATGTTAGTATAAGGAATGATATGACTAGCATCATTTGTCTTCTTTATTTTAGGCTGGAGATAGGGTGTGGGTTAATCTACAAAAGAACAACTTCATGGACCAAATAAGAAACTTCATACTCATTGATATGTGTCATACACCATGCTCAAAATAATTGGTGAGAATGCTTTTGAGATTAATCTACAACCCTCTCTACGACTGCATCCTATTTTTAGTGTTGAGGTATTATATCCAGATTATCCACCATTGTTGGACACCTCAAAGGTTGTTGAGCACATCCATAGAATATAATTAAATCCCAAAACTATTGTTTCAGTAGTAATTGATCAGAGAATTGGTGTTCTTTTCAAGAAATTTAAGAAGCACTTGATCCCTCTCTATTGCATGACATATTCTAGACGATTTCACCACTAGGGTAAGTGGTTCACAAAGGATCAAATTAAAATTAAATTTGTCCATTTGTTGTAAAGCATAGAGGCAATGATGCCCATTGTCTCTCAAGGGAATAAAATTATCCCAAATCAATCTAGGAGCACTCATGTGGCATTTGCATAGCCAAAGATGTCCAAAAGATCACAAATCTATTTTTTGATACTTTTTCATGTTTTTATAGATTACATTTTTATAGGCCTTTAGAGTAGATATGAACTTGATAACTTTAACCAATTGCTTAGGAAGAGTTTCATAAACTTCTTTCCAAGCAACTCAAACTAGTTCTCTTTGAGATCTTTATGATGGTTCCAACAAGTCCAAACTTTTCCTAACAGGTTAGGAGTTATGACCCCACCAAGTTGGGGTACCAAAATTAAATAGTTTTTTGTAATTTTCAATTTAAATTTTTTTTTTTTCACCATCCAACTATCCATTTCAACTTCCAAGCATGATTCGAGTGTGGTGACCTTTCAACTTCTTGAAATTGTATAAATGACTACTGGTGAAGCTAACAAAGATAATTTTTGTAGGCATTCATCTCTACCAATTACCAATTTGCACTTATTTTTGTATTGATTGTTGTGTGTTAGATTCAACAATATCAATTCCTTGCTATGAATTATCTCTCAAATTCTCTTATAAATTTGGATCACTTCTATGCCACCAAATTTTGGGATAAGTAACATATTTAATATATTTGATTTTAATGACATTTTATTTAATATTTATTCCCAATTCATTATCCTTGGATAAATTTGTTATTCATTGTGATTTAAATAGTTACCTTAGGATAAATTATATAAAAGGTCCAATTTCACACCTATAAATAACTCCACATCTTGTTGGAAGGGAGTCATAGGGCCATCGTGAGAATTTCTATCAATTCATTGTTAAATTAGGGATGGGGGGATTTATTTTTTTCAGAGGGGATGTATTATAGTGTCATACCCACCTATGCCACATTCTGTTTAGCTTTGTGGGATTCTCTTGACTTAGAATTATAGTTGATAGGAGACAATTTTAAGTCAACTTACCCACCCCCATCTATGGTCGAACTATTCATTCTTATAATAAATATCATAAACAATTTAATTATATAAAATTATTGTTCAATTAAAATTAAAAGATTATATTAAGTCAATGACTGTGAGTCTAATTGAAATTAATGACTTACATATAAACCCCTCAAATCTATTCTTACTACTAAAGAAAAATCCAAATTCTAAAAATAAAATCAAAATAAAAAGATACTTAACTATCGGTACACAAAAAATATCTCAAAAAATTACTATATTTATCATTAATTTTAGTTTTATAAAATAAAACATACACATAATAAAACACAACATCCTCATAAATAAAATACAATATAAAAAAAAAACACGAACACGTAAATATCTCGTAAGAGATGAGTAGACGAAGATTGAATGAGAAGATATTTCAAGCCTATTCAAAGGAAAAGAGTAGCCAACAAAAGAATTAATACTACTCTTCTTCAACTGGTACAACTGCTAACAAAATTTCATTTGGCAATATCCAGCTGTATCTATTCTTGCTCCAAAATGGACCTTTCGTATAGTGTGTTAGTGACAGGTTAGTCAATCACAACCGTTAATTGCAAAATCGACGGTGTAAAACACGCGTGTTAGTCAATCCGTACTATCGTTTTGGAGCCAGAATAGATGTATCTGCAATACCGAAACATATTACCTGAAAATAGTGCCCACTCCCATCATGTAGCTTTCAATGAGAGGTTCACAGCTTCCTACCAAGGCTGGCTTCGCCTAGGTAAACGTCAGAATTCACGGACAAACCTCTTTATGTAGGACCTCAGGATGAGAAAGCATGGAAGGGAAATGGGCTTTCCTGACATGCTCTATTGCAGGCATTAATGTGTTTTGTGACAAAAAGATCAACTTTTTCAATTTATCTTTTATTGGAGTAAGATGAATACAGTTCAGAAAAAAACAACAGCTGCAAGAATGGCGTTACAACAACTGAAAAGAAAACATTGCTTAAAGCCTTAAAAGTGGGCCTTTTGAGAACAAGCGGATGTGAAGCTATAATAATCAATCAACAGTGACTACACAACTGCTTTCAATTACCGGCACATGAATTAAACCCATGTGACAGAGAAAGAGTATCAGTTGGGCTTTGAGTTTGTAGAGATTTTTTCTGTGTTATTCAAAACCTTAACAGATATGGTTTAAGGTTCTTCAGTATCGCTTTTTAATATTTTTTAATTAAATTTGGGATAGTATAATTAGTAGAATTATTGTCTATAGATAAGTATTATTGTTTTAAGTATCGACTTAGGGTTAGGCGTTTTGAAAAGGACCAGATTTTAGCTTCTCCGCCGCCCCCACTATTTCGGACATTGGCGGCACAATCTGCCTGCCATGTTTGCATTGGGTTTCATATAGGTGCCCTATCACCTGTCGCCAGTGCACACACCATCAAGAAAGTCGTTCCAACTCTATAAATATACCTCTTCCCAAAGACGGGGTGAGTTTATAGGGAAGAGGAGAGAAGAGAATGCATAGATGGAGGGGTTGTTCAATTGCGAATCTCAATCTGAATCTGGGTCTCAATTTGTTAAGGGTTCCAGCTGTGAAGATCTGGAGCTGGTCAAGCGCCTAGGCCAGGGCCACATGAGCACGGTTTTCTTGGCTGTCCATCGTGGCACCAATAAAGCTTTTGCGGTCAAAGTGATGAACAAGGAACTTCTTCAACAGAGAAAAGCCTACAAATTGGCAGCTACTGAGAAGGAGATTCTGTCTTGTTTGGATCATCCATTTCTGCCGTCTCTGCTTACTCACTTTGAGTCGGACACTCATACATTTCTGGCCATGGAGTATTGTTCTGGTGGAGATATTAACGTGTTGAGGCATAGGCAACCCAGTAAAACCTTTTCAGAGTCTACCATAAGGTGAATATTTGTGTTTGTGTGTTCTTCTATATTTCTAACTTGCCTTTGCTGGACGTCGTGGAAATGACCCAAACAACGCGTTTACCAAAAAATTTCAATATCAATCTAATTATATCTGTTATCTTTTTGCAGTCAGTGGGTATCGTGGGATCCTGGTGCATAAACGCCTTCTGTATAGTTGGAGACTTTTTGAGAGAATAAAAATAATTGAAAACTTTGTAGCATTATCTTTGTTACTGTATTGTGCAGACTTCTTTTGTCTGTATATATATTAGTTAGATTCCTCAAGGTGAATGAGTTACAGTGAATTCAATTTTTTGGTGACGTGTCTTCATCCATGCGCAGGTTTTACGCGGCAGAGGTGGTTGTAGCGTTGGAGTATTTGCACGAGAAAGGAATATTATACCGAGATCTGAAGCCGGAGAACATATTGGTTCAAGACAGCGGGCACATAATGCTCACTGATTTTGATCAGTCCCTGCGTCTCATATCTGATCATGGCGAATATAGTGAATGGAAGTCTCGTTCGTTTGTGGGTACAGAAGAGTACATCGCACCGGAGGTCCTGTGGGGAAAATTCCACTCCTACCCTGTCGACTGGTGGTCTTTCGGCGTCTTTCTGTACGAAATGAGTCACGGGAGGACGCCTTTTAGGGGGTTTAGTCGAAAGGACACCTTTGTCAATATTTTGAGCAAGGACCCCTTTTTCTCATCGTCATCTCCTCTCGACGATCTCATTCAGAAGCTCCTTGCGAAAGAGCCGACAGAGAGGTTAAGCAGAAAGCAAATAAAAAGCCACCCGTTCTTTCGGGGCATGAGATGGGAGCAACTGCAGTTTGTTTCGAGGCCTCCTTTTGTGCCACCGTTCTCCCCTGAACCTGCACTCAGTTTTCACAGAGAGAATGAAGAAGAAGAAGAAGAAGAAGAAGAAGCAGACATGGACATTAAATCCGATGGCTACAGCTCTGTGGAATGTGAGATTAAAGAAGACAACACGAGCAAATTTATATTTGGGGAGTTTTGAGACGGTATGCTGTCCTCACTCCAGCTGATGGTATCGCACTGTCCACAATATAAGACGTTTGTTGCCCATGCCGATGGGAGCCTGAATTTGACGGTGCATCCTGCCTGTCAAATAGATCTCGTGCCGGTGAAATACAAAGGAATACTTTATGTCCAAAATATGTACATATTTAGAGATGCTTAGATACTCAATAGTATTATATCTAGTGATTAAAAATAAATATTGTTTAATTTGGTGTTTAATTTTTTTTGTTTAAAGAAATTCAATTTAAATTTTGTGTTTATATCAAAAAATTAAAATAATTAAAAAATATAAATCTCCTTGTCAAATGTAAGGTGAATGTTGATGTTGGAAATTACTTCATCACGATAAAATGGGATGATGTAATGTTTGTGGACTGCCATAAAGATAAGATAATAGTAAATGATTTACAAAAAGATTCTATTAAGAAAGAAAATATACTACATTATTATATTATAAAGAAATTTTTAAAACTAAAAACAACATTATAATAATATTTTAAACAATTTTGTTAAAAAGAATACCTTTTAATTTTTAATTCTCAATCTAAAAAAATCCAAATCTAAATCTCATACTCCCTTATCCAATAAAAAAAACATAAAAAATAAAATAAAATAAAACTCTCTTCATCATATTTAAGTTGAACAATGATGTTAGAAATTGTCTTGCTCCAATAATTTGGAATCATGTCAGCAATAGTTGCCACCTAGATGAAACAAATACACCAATAACATCTATAGATTGCAACACAAATAATATGATTGATTTAAAAAAGTTTCTTGTGTGGTTTTAGTTTCTCACAACTTTATTTTGTACAAACAACCTTCTGATATGTGTACAAACAACCTTTTGATATTTGTAAAACATTAGAAAAGAAAGTGTAGCAGACAGCTACGTTATGAAAAAAATGTTGTGAGCACACAAGGTTACCACCATTGAAAAGTTTGCATTGAGATTGACGTGGAACGACTTTTACATACATTAGATAATTAATAATAATTTTCTTATTTTTAGTCATATTGTGTATATTGCAAAGGAAAATCTATTTAGTAGTATGTTGTTCTATCACAAACAATATATAAGATATACATACAATTACAAAACAATGTAAAACTGCTCATTAAAACATTACATGTCGACATATTTAAGAACAATATAAATTGACAATATAATTAAATTTATAAATATTTAATAAATAATAAAAATAATTTATTTTGTACACAGATTACCAACCCAACTTAGTTTATATATGTGGAGAGAAAATTTTGCACATACATTACCAATCCAACTTGTTTCATTTTGTAGATAGATTACCAAGCCAACAATATAAATTGACAACATAATTAAATTTATAAATATTTAATAAATAGTAAAAATAATTTATTTTGTACATAAATTACCAACCCATCTTGATTTATTTTGTATACTGATTACATTTATATTAAATTTAATAATTTGAAATCCCAAACGCAACATTATTTCATCTCTCTACAAATATAAGGAAAAAATATGAAATGATCACTAACACCCAAATACCTTATGATTCGATGATCAATGAACTGAAGGTTATCAAAAGGATAGGCCTAGACTTTATTAAAGATCTACTTCCTCCCCAAGTCAATAGTGAAGAAAATATAATTTTTAATAATATTCCTATTTTTAATAAAAAAAAATTGAAGCATTAATGTGAGCTTTCTCCTTGGAGCTAGAAAGGCTCGAGGTCCAAATGGATGTTATAGGGGGATGTTTGGTCAGTGGTGAAGGAATGCATATCAAGAAAAATGGTGTAGTAGTCAAAATTAGCTTTCAACGGAAGGCTCACAACTCTCCATCAAGACCGATTTCCCTTGATTCATGGAGGGGCATGTTACGTGGGACCTGATACAGGGAGAAGGGCATTACGATACAGGCATTAATGAGTTTCGTGACAAAATGATGTGCATTTTGAAACATTGTTTACTTACCTAGACAATGACGTGAAAAAGTAGTTTGGACTAGACAACGCTTTCTCATAGCCTTGCATGAAATAAACCCATATGACAGACGTAAGAGTATCAGCTGGGTTGAGTGATTCTATCTTATCCATATTATATAACTAGCACTTGCACTTTGGTGTGCAATGGGTATGCCGAATAGGTATGGAAGGTCAAATCGAATTTTTTTTAGTGTATTATTTGCATGCATTTTTGTTGTACATGAGTTCAATTATTTGCATACGTTTCTGTAGTACATGAGGTCAATTGAGGAAATTTAGAAAATAATGTTGTTTGTACAACAAAGGTATCAATGGGGAAGTGATAATTAAATCAAGAAGATAATCATGCTCCATTACGAATCTGGAGTCATGTTATGTTTGCAATAGGTAGAGAGGGAGATATATATATATATATATAGAGAGAGAGAGAGAGAGAGAGAGAGAGAGAGAGAGAGAGAGAGAGAGATGGAAGAGGAAATAGTGAGAGATAAAGCTAGAAAGGTAAAGATATGTCAATATAGAGGTCTAGGGAGAGGGAGAGGGAGAGGGAGAAAGGGATACATGTCTAGAGATACAAGGGGAGATACCTTTAGGGAGAGGGAGAGGGAGAGAGGGACACATGTCTAGAGATACAAGGGGAGATACCTCTAGGGAGAGTGAGAGGGAGAGAGGGAGACATATTTAGAGATACAGGGGGAGATAGAAGAATAAACATTGAGATAAAGAGCTAGAGAGGTAAAGAGATGATGTGTGTGTGTGTGTGTGTGAGAGAGAGAGAGAGAGAGAGAGAGAGAGAGAGAGAGAGAGAGAGAGAGAGAGAGAGAGAGAGAGAGAGAGAGAGAGAGAGAGAGAGAGAGAGAGAGAGAGAGAGAGTTGTGTTTGAGTGTCTTGTGTTGTGTTTTATGAATTTATTGTCATATTCCCCCGTATTAGAGAAAGTTCAATTAGCAAAACGTTTATAAATTTTGATGTTCCTTTCAAAAATATTAAGATAAAATATTGTTGACTAAATCAAGCTTTGCACCTATTGAGATTAACTAGACAAACTATATTAGCTTATACCATAGAGATTAATTAGATAGACTATGTTAGCTTATATTGTTGCTTATATTAGATGAATCACATTACTATTAATGAGATATAAGATTTTATGCTCAAGAAACCATCCAAGTATATGTATGGTATCCATCAACTTTATATAAATTGTAGAAAAAATATTCATTAGAACTCTTAGGTCTTTGGAGGAATCAAATAGATTGATAGAATTAAGGTTGACAAAATTATTAAGATGGTTTGAAGAACATTATTCAATGGTTTTATAAGCTTTGTAATTTCCTAGGACCTTAATGTTTGAATGATACAAAATTAGATGTGATAGAAATTTTATTGGAACTAGATTTATATTTTTTTTGTTTTCATTCCCTTTTTTGAAAATGCATTATTATTTTGACATTTTGAAGTGTTGGAGGAAGTGTGGGAGGCCACATAATTCCAACCATTAGATTCAAATAGTTGAAGTTTAAGCTTTTTTAAATGCAAGCACAAATTCTACAATATAAATATTGGAAGCTAATTCCATAGTCATTAGTAGACTCATTATGCCTTTGAGAACGTTTAGTTAAATTAGTTAGTTGTTTCTTAGCCCATATTGACACATAAGTGTTGTAAGTGGCGGTTAGCTTGTCAAAATAACAGATAGAAATAGGAGCTAGGGATTAGAAGTATTCAATGGCATGGTCCTTAGGGTTCATAGAAATAATTTAGGTAAGACTTTATCTTCATATGTAACATCTAGACATGCATTATTAAAAGATTATAGGTGAATGTTTTGACAAACTTTTCCATAATATAGCTCAACTATAGCTACAATAAAGTCAATGGGCAAGGGTTGTGTAACAACCTCACATGTAAAAGATGTGCAAAGTGAAGGATTAAACACACTATCTAGTTAGAGTTACGATTTTCTTCTTAAGTTGATCAAACTATTTGACTAGCGTATTGAGAGTTTAGAAGTGTGGGTAGTAGTAGTATAAGAAGCTTGGATAGAATGAATGATGTATAAAAAGAGTGAGAGGTAAGAGAGAACGAAATGGTAGTAGAAGAGAAAATCATTCTATAAATGTAGAGTTGTCATAGAATGACAAGGAGGAATGGTAGTGTTTATATAGATATGAATAAATCCAAGTTTAAACTAAGAACTTTAACTTATAAATATGTCATCAAAATTTAATATTGTACACATCCATAAAATGATTATTTCACTAGTTTCAACCGAAGCATATACCTCATTTGAACCTTCCTCAACTACCTTAAACTCAAATATTCTTTGCTAATTTGTATGCTGCACTGCAACTACAATTATTTATGATATCATCACTACTAAGAAATATGTAGCTACATTGTGCATAAATGTATACTAGAGTAGTTGCTAACACCTGTGAGGAAATTCCCCATCCTTTTGGGATAGAGTGGGAAGGTTGTAAAGTGTAGCTTTAAACCTGCCAATTGCCAATTGCAAAGTCTCTAAAGCTTTTTCAATAAATCTATTTTGTTAATATCCTGTACTCAGGACGTTCCACGAGACAATATTTCTTTGAGGCATTCTGCCAAATAGCTCACCTGCCTTGTCGATGATTCCACATCTTGCATATCCTACAATCCTGGCATTCGGTCAAACAATTTTTCGAGGCATTTTGTCAAGCAGTTCGCGTGCCTTGTCTATGCGTACACTTTCTGCATACACATCTAGCAGATCAATTGCAGCTACATCTGACTAAATCCCTCTATCGTTTATCCTTGGATGTCCATGCCTTGTTCCAAACCTCTCATTTCCGCACAGGCTAGGAGGATGCTGGAAAAGTTTGCAGAGTTTAGATTTATACCTTCCAATTGCATTTGGTTGTATGTTTCTATATCATTTTGGACAAACTCATTTTCTGCATTTCCTGCAATCAAAGCATTCCATGAAACAACATTTCCTTGAGGCATCGCTCAAACAGTTCACATGCCTTGTCTATGCTTCCACATTTTGCACAGATGTCTACCTGAGCATTTCCAATTATAATATCTGACGATAATCCCCTCTCTTCCATAGTTCGATGGATTGCCCATAACCGATTTTGAAGCTCCCATTGTCGCTTCTTACAAAACAGTTTCATGTTCAAAATGTGAAGCAGCAATATTATTTTAAGCCATCACAGGCATCCACTTGACCTCGCGCGGGAATAGACTAAATTCAAACTTAACGGCGACTACTTTTCGAACGAGAACAAACGCTGGCGCTGGCAATAGGAACGAATGCTGACGACAGGAACGGGGCCCACAGCTGCCACTTAAGGGTCAAACCAACTTCGAGTGTCTTCGTTTCAACCAATGAAAAATAGTGAAAATCCACGGTTCGGATGGGTTTCATCGTCTTGCATCCTGTTTAGACACTTTTGAGCCGTTGATGGTAGAAGTAAGCTGATCTACTTCAGATAGGGAATGCCTTCCGCGTAAAAAGATATAATTTCATAAATATTTTGTCAAATGATTAAATTTTGTAATTCACAAAAGTTATATTTTATTTTTTTATTCATCAAAACATTGAAAATTTGTGTGTTTCATAAAAGTTAGAACAAACTCTCTACATATATGATAATATCTCATACTCCATTATCTTGGAAAGCTACATTTTCCCTTATTCTCATACATAAATCAAACTAATATTCTTTATATCCATTTATATGATAAATATTCAACTTGAAAATAGATTATGATGAGTGAGAACTCTATGAGAGTCCTCTAAAAATAGATTACCTATTTTTTAAAATAGATCTCTAACTCAAAATAACAATTACATTACATAGTAATACTTGTATTAAATATACAATACATTATAATCCTTCTAAAATTGAGAAGTGTATAATTTAATTGATAGTTTGATTGGATTATTCAATTTTAATAACTAATCATCTTCTTACTTTGATAAAGTAATATGCGAAAAAGTATCCTTCATGTGTGTATATCTTTGGATATGTGAAGGTGGTCCATATACAAATATCTACTCTTAATATAGCTATGAATCCGAGTCCTTGACAATCAATATTGTCATGTTGATTGTTTCTCTTTCATTCATCAAGCCTTATGATTTAAGGATTATCAAATTCCATACCATTTATAAGGGGAAGTGTAGTAATTACCACCTCAATTTCTAAGATGATTAGCACATAGGTAGGGTTGAAATATAGTCATATGTAATGTTTTAATTTTATGTGAAAAAAGGGAAATATTTGTAGGATTTTCTCACTCTTGTATACAATTTCTTAAATGTGTTTTATTCCATCATTGATAATAATTTTTTCTATCCATAAATTTAAACTAAGGAAATTTATTTCTATAATTCAAAAGATAATATTTACATCAATTTTTTTGTCACATGAATTTAAAAATTGAACTTTTCTTTAGTTGATCTATATTTTTTTTTACAATAGATTCTCCCAATGATCTTTATATATGTTTATTATACAATAAAACTAATTCATTTATCATAATTAAAGATACTAATATTCAAATGATTATTTGTCATCACAAAGAAAGAAAGAGTTAGAGCATGGTATTAGAATCTCCTAGTCTAACAATGTTAGCTCTATATTTCTTACATTTAGACAAATAATCACAAATAAAGAAAGAGTTAGAGAATGGTATTAGAATCTCCTAGTCTAGCAGCAATGTTAGTTCTATATTTCTTACATTTAAAAGTAGTCTACACAAAGAAAATTATGTTAGTTCTTTTGCATGTCAATGAAATATTTTGTGTTTTAAAAATTAATAATTTCATATTAATATATGTGACCTGGATTTCTTTTTAATCTTATAAACATCAATTTCTAATTTAGACAGAATTCCTTCAACATAAAATTGATAAAATTAAAGTAAGGGTGGGGAGTATATGTTTGTTATAATGTATTTAAATCTATCATCAATGAAAATTTCAATCTTTCAAAAGTCTTTAAATATAACTTAACTAAGAAAAACATATTAACAAATTTACATGTGAAAGGGTTTGATCAAAATGGTTAGTGAAAATGAAGATTAATGGTATTTGGTAAGTGTGGAGTACAATGCTTCATATTTTTTAGCTTGAACATAACTCTAATCCACCTTTAGTATAATTAATGTACATCCTTACAAAATATTAGTACTGATAATTATCATTTTCCTTCAAGAATTTATCCATCAATTTTCCCAACCTAATGAAAGGAGACATTGGTTAAGACGATAGGAATGACACCTTTAAAGGCTACATACAGAAAGATATAAAATTAATATGTTCTTAGACTGATTAAGAACATGTTCTTGTCAATTTTGCATGGATATAATTTTTTTTTATACATCATTGAATCTACATATATGACAATGATCTAGAATCAAGATAGCATCTTGTATTTTATGTGTTCAGTGTGTTATAATATTCATGATAGGTTTATTCTCTTTAATTTAAATATGAGATCTTACTCATTATGAATATTTATAGCTAACAAATAATCAAATATAGACTTGACCTTTTTCGAGAGTCATTAGGAAAATTATTTTTCTTAACCTCTACCTCTAAATTCATTTTTCAACATTAATCTTAAAGGAAAAAAAATGGATTTAGTTCTTTTGTGGAAAATAATGGTTAGTTGGGCATGTCTTATTCAATGAAATAACATGCCTTGATTCAAATTGATATATTTTGTACTTCATGTTTTCTCTTTGTTTTATTTTTTGTAAAAATATTTAGATGAAATCCATTTTTTTTTAATTCCTATTAATCTATTATGATTATTAACAGATAAAAATATAAATCTTGAATTTCATATTTAAAATTTTAGACAAACTACTCCACACTAGAGACTAAGTTTGAAATTTAATGATAACCTCTTTCTTATGGAATGAAGATTGTATGAAAATT
Organism: Cryptomeria japonica; assembly: GCF_030272615.1. NCBI lineage: Eukaryota > Viridiplantae > Streptophyta > Pinopsida > Cupressales > Cupressaceae > Cryptomeria > Cryptomeria japonica. Next base: position 681,166,479 of record NC_081407.1, on the reverse strand, counting down.
ATATTTTGAAGTACTTTAATTTTGTGTCTTAAATAAATACATACACTACAAGAAACTTCAAATAATTTTATTTTTAAATTTAAACTTTTCAAATGGGAAAAGAACCCCATGATTTAGTATGTACCACAAGTTTCAAGATGAGATATTTTAATAGTAAGATGAAAAAGGTTTCTCCTCATTATAAACTGTGTCAAAGTTAAATCTTTGCAATCAAATAGATTATTTAAGTTGTTATCTTAGATTGATTCTCTTATATTATTGCAATTGTTGTATATCTATAATTAATGTTTTTCTATTTATTCAAGAAAATCAACTTGAATAAATCTTCAATTATGAATGAGATTAAAAAAAATTACTACTAAATAAAAAATTCCACATCTAATTAATATAAATTATATAATCTCAATATAGTAAGTCAAATTATTTTGCCCCACTAAAATAAATATTAATATAAATATTTTAATTTTATAAATATTCACATTGATAAATGTTCTATTAGTGAGGAGCACTTGAACACATATATTGTTTGATGGTTGAAATAACAAGAACTATCATAAAAAGACCATTTCCATAAAATTTCTCTTAATAAAAAGTGGTTAAATATGCACATATATAATTAATTAAGATTGAAAGAATTATTTTAGTTTTCTAAAATTTCATATATTTATGTCTCTTATATTTATTTATATCTATCTATTACTTTATTTATTAACTATTTATTCAATTTCTCGTTAAGTGTCCAAATATGTATTCATCTTTATATAAGCTATCCTTTATGTAGTGATATTTTAGAGATGACAATGTATGTTATTAACACATACGGTTTAAGGTCCTTCACTATAAAGATGTGATTTGAGGATAAAATATTTGGTATGATCAATGATGTCATTTATTGCAAAACATTGATCTTGATAATAATAATTGTTTTTGAAACATTGTTTATTAAATTAGGGATGACATTTTTAAATTTATATAAAAACAAATTGTTTTATAAAATTAGTCGAATTATTTTTAATAATTTTTTTTATTGTTTTAAGTATTATTTTCATTAAAAAATAGGTATATTATATTTGTCAAGTATATTATAGATTTTATGGCTTAAAATTTTCTTTTGAACAATTAATAGTAAGTTCTTCATGTTTGTTGTCTAGAAATGTAGAACATTAGATTTATAGAAATCATAATTACACACTTTTCTAAAAATACTTAAAATCTAAAGAATATTTTGTATTTAGTTGTCTAACATATTATAAGATCTATGATAAATTTTATCTTCCTTAAAAATAAACAAGAGTCTAAATATAAAATTTTATAATGTTAGTTTTTTTGTATGTAATTCCATTTTCTCTTCATTTAAGAAATAATCCAATATAAACTTGACCTAAAAAATTATGAGGACAATTATTTTTCTTTGAAAATTTGATTTAATATTGAGCTTATTTCTTTTACGGAAAAGTTCATAATCAATCTAATTATATCTATTATCTTGTTGCAATCAATTGGTATCGGGGGATAAACTTCTCTATAGTTGGAAACTTTTTGAAAGAATAAAATAATTGAAACCTTTTTAGCATTATTGTTACAAAACTTTTTCCCCGGGAAATAAGTAGCAATAAATATAATTAAATAAATGTAATTATGAACATTATTATAGTTATGAAAGGGTGTGATTTTTGGTAACCACCCTGTGACATTATATAAACCCGTGAATTAATAAAGAAGGATACAGAGAGAGAGAGAGAGGGAGAAAATAATAGAAGAAAAAGAAATTGAAAGAAGCAAAAGGGAGAGGATAGTTAAGGTTTGGTAGTTGGGCATTGGGCATTGGAGAAGGGGCATATAGTGTGTGTCTCACTTGGGGTACAACATACACCCGGGAGTGTGCTGGTCAGGGCTGTGTTTATTTCATGTCGTGAAGGTATGTGGGGTTTTGTGTAGGAACCGCATCCTCCTGGAGTGCTTCCTTGCCTGGAAACCCTAGGCCTATAACTAATCCTCTATGTGCGGAAAGCAACCTCTCCGTTATTTGATTTACATATATGTATTAATTGATTTTATTTAGTCATTGCCCCAATATTTTCACTATTGCAAATCATTATCTCAATGTTTTATATATTATGAGTAATTAGTTTATCATTACTGGAATACATTACTTTGATACTTTATTTAAATATTGTGTAAACACATTATAATAAATAGTAAATTAAACACCTCACTATTAAATTATTTATCGTAGGTAAAAGGTTGATTACATTAGATTTAGATTAATATTTTATTTATTTAATCTACCGCTAATGAAAAAATTAACCATAGAGAAAAGTACTGTCACATTTGGTATTAGAGCCAAATCGATCTTGAGAGCTTCTACGAGACCATCCAATTTTATTTGATTCTAGTGCTACACATTTATCTGCCCTGCATTACATATTAGAAAATAAATCAACAAGACAATAAAATAGTAGTTACTTTTTACTTTTTGATTCAAGATTATTAGATTCCCTATAAATTATTTACTAAAGTATTTACCACCAAGACAATAAAATAGTAGTTACATTTTACTTTAGGTTTTGATTCAAGATTATTAGATTCTGTATAAATCATTTACCAAAGTATTTACCATCACATTTTTATTACTTAATATGACTTTATGAGTGGATTAATTCTCATTAAGAAATAATTACTAATAGAATAGGCCAACTTTTAACATCTTTAAATGTAAATATGGTAAATTATGTGAGAAAAAGTAACCATTCTTAGTAGACAGTAACTTTTAATTAACCCTTTGTATGTTTTTTTTTAAAGAGGGAGGAATAGGAAGATTTGGGAGATAAACCTTAGATTACACATAATCTATCAATCTTATAGAATTAAATTATATTTTAGTTTTTTGTATGTATTAAATTTTTTTTTGAACCAATGACATTTGTTTTAATTTTATTTATGTTTTTTTTTTTTTTTTCTATGAGTATCTAACAAAAACCCTGGATTTCACACACAGAGAGAGATCTGCATCAACTTTGCCTTTTGCATCTCTCTGAGGGCATTAAATCAGATGATGCATTTCTATCCCTTGTTCTAAAATTATTTTCACTAGTTCCTTGCTAGATTCCCAACTTGATATTTGTTGCTCTTGGCATAAAAAATAAAAATAAATCTAAATTGTCTTGTAAGGAAAATAAATTGGTTAAGCGAAGGAAGTACATTTGAAAGTAAACATATAAATCTTTAAATAATTGAAACAACTCTAAGCTAGAGAATCTCCTTAAGACAAAAAATTTGGTAAAGACCTTAGGAAAAAGGGAATTGACCCATCACAATGGCTTCAAAAAATGACTAAAAATCTTATGAAGACCTACAGAGAACCAATCAAGTCCTACTAAATGAAATCGCCGAACTAGCGGCTTAAGTCAATCAACTTAAGAAGGAATCTATAGAACGAAGCAAACAACAAGAGATGCCAATCTCAGAAAGCAAGAAAAGTTCTCGATCAACATGATATCGAAACAAAAGAAATAAAAACATAGAACAAAAAGTAAATGATGACGAGAATCATTCGAAGAGAGTGACACTTCCAAATCAAGCAACTCTAACACTTCTGAATTAGAATCCTCAGAAAATATATTTAGCAAATAAACACAACGAGAATTAGATAATTTCGCCCATAAAATCAAGCTACCTGAATATAGTGGTGACACTGGTACAGGAGAGGAAGTAGAGCAGTGGTTGACTAACCTAGAAAGATATTTTGGCTTACAAAACACAAGTAGCTATGCTAGAACAACGATTGCCACCTACCAATTGAGAATTAGTGCATTAAATTGGTGACAAGATACAATTAGATCTTTAAAGCTACAAATTGATAGAACAAAATGATCACAATTTAAAAAATTATTTCAACAGAAATATCTTTCCGATTACTTTTTACAAGAAAAGAAGAATGAATTTTTTGAATTGAAACAAAGGCTACAAATTTTAAGTGAATATAAACAAAACTTTGAAAGAATTAATAGATTTGTACCATTCATCGAAGGACATGATCCTGTTGTTATATTTATCAATAGTTTAAGATATGAATACCAAGCTCAAGTATGGTATGACAAGCCAGTATGAGTAGATGAAGCTGCACAAATTGTAGAAAAATTTGAAAATTATCATCAAATTTCAAGACAAAAAAGAGAAAATCGCAAAAGAAATAGGGAAGGATCATATAAGGAAACTTTCAAACAAGGAAGACAATATTCCAACCAAAATACAGTTCAGTGTAGATCCACCAATATGTCCCATTTCAACAAAGACCACAAAACATCATCAAGAATTCAATGTTGGGCTTGTGGTGAGAATCATCTTCAACGAAATTGTCCTCGAATGCACCCTTATTGTGGGAAATGTGGCAAGAACCACCATAAAAATGATCGTTCATGCAACCCCCAACAACACCAAAATTGATAATAAAGTTTTCACCCCTTCCAACATGAAGATTTATGCAACTGTAGATACAGGTACGATGCATTACCAACCTTCTTTAATTGAAATTAAAGGTTCTATAAATAATCACCCCATTGTTTTTCTTGTTGATTCAAGAAGTAGTCATAACTTTATTTCTCATAGGGTTGTAGCACAACTAAGGATTGCATCTAAATCAATAGAACCTTTAGATGTTGAAATGGTAGATGGTAGAATAATTAGACAAACAGGTGCAATTATTTAAAATTGAAAATTTGAATTAGACAAGCTTGTAACATATGATCATTTTCACATATTAAATCTAGGTATGTATTATTCTAGGTATGAGTTGGTTGGAGAAAAATAATGCTTTCCTAGGTTGTGAAAATAAATAGGTTATGCTAAACTCTAACATGGAGACATGTCATATTTTACAGGGAGAGAAAAGACCTCTTCATATCAAAACCATTTCAATAATGCAAGTTAAGCGTAGTGCGAGGAAAAATTGTAAAATATTTTGTGCTATGCTTTTTAAAACTTATGATAAATTTAAATTAGATATTAATATTAAACCTATGGTGCAAGAATTTAAAGATGTGTTTCTCAAAGAATTAAATAGCTTACCTCCTAAACGATCCGTAGAACATGCAATTGATCTAGTTCCCGGGGCAGAACCTATCTCCAAAGCTCCCTATCGATAGCCAATCCCTGAATTATCTGAAGTAAAAATCTAATTAACGCAACTACTTAAGGAAGGTAAGATAAGACCAAGTGTCTGTCCATGGGGTGCACCAATATTATTTGTTAAAAAGAAAGACGGGACCATGAGGTTATGCATAGATTATAGACAACTTAATAAATTAACCATAAAGAAAAAGTACCCCTTGCCTTGAATTGATGACCTCCTAGACCAGTTACATGGTGCCAAATGCTTTTCCAAAATAGATCTATGGTCAGGATACCATCAAATTCATATTAAAGTAAAAGGCATTTCCAAAACGACATTTTGAACACGATATGGTCATTATGAATTTGTGGTAATGCCTTTTGGTCTAACTAACGCACCTACAACCTTTATGACCTTGATGCATGATATCTTCCAACCATTTCTAGATGTATTTGTTATCATATTTTTGGATGACATATTAATATACTAAAAAAATGAGCAAGAACATGAGCAACATTTGAGGATGGTACTAGAGACCTTATGAAAACACAAATTATATGCCAAATTAAGCAAGTGTGAATTCTTTAAATCAGAGGTATCTTATTTAGGTCATATAGTTTTAGAAAAAAGGTATTTCACTAGACCCTGCTAAGATTAAGAAATTCAAGATTGGCCTATCCCCAAGGATTCTCACAAAGTAAGAATTTTTTTAGGATTATCTGGGTTCTATCGTCGGTTTGTTAAAAACTATTCAAAAATTGTTGCACCTTTAACCGACCTAACTAAGAAAGATCAAAATTATAAATGGACTGATGAATGTGATAAGGCTTTTGAAACATTAAAAATATTGCTAACAACTACACCTATTCTTTGCATCCCAAATTTTAGCAAACCTTTTGTTGTGTGCATGTGGGACAGGTATAGGTGGTGTTCTAATGCAGGATAACCAAGTTGTATGATATGAATCAAGAAAATTATTACCTACCGAAAGAAACTATCCTATTCATGATCTTGAACTATTAGGGATTGTCTATGCCTTAAAGGTTTGGTGACATTATTTATTGGGAAACAAGTTTATTTTGAAAACAGACCATCGTAGTCTTCAACACATATTTACTCAACCTCAACTTAACATGAGACAAAGAAGGTGGATGGAACTCTTAACTGAATATGATTTCACTATCCAGTGTGTTCCTGGAAAAGAGAATGTAGTGGCAGATGCCTTAAGTCGAAAAAGATTATGTGTTCATGCTTTGATGTTGGTAAGGAGCCAATTTGAACATGATAGCAAATCCAAATTACCTATCGATGACTATTTCCAACCAATTTATGAAGGCCTCCAAAATCAATACCCTAATATCCATTTGAAAGATCGATAAGAACAATATTTACTAGGTAGCAACAAACTCCTCTATTTCAAAGGAAGATTGTGTATTCCTAATATACTTAGCATTAAATCACAAATATTGAAAGATTCTCATGATATACCTATAGCCGGACACCCTGGATTTCAAAAAACCTATCTTTCAATCAAGAAAAACTAGTTTTGGCCTCAAATGAAGAGTGAGATCCGTACTTATGTGCAATAATGCTTAACTTGTCAAAAGGTAAAATCAAAATAGTGTAATCCTCTTGGCCTCTTGCAACCCTTGTCTATTCTAGAGTGGAAATGGGAATCAATTAGTTTGAATTTTATCATTGGATTACTTCGAACCCAAAAAGGTCATGATTCTATCTTTGTAGTAGTAGATTGATTAACCAAAATGGCACATTTTCTACCCATCAAGATAAAATTTTCTGCTTTTGACATTGCCCACATATTTGTTAAAGAAATTGTTAGATTGCACGGTATTCCAAAGAATATTGTTTCAGATCGAGACCCTAGATTTACATCATCTTTTTGGAAATCTCTTTTTTCTGAACTTGGCACTAAATTAAGCTTCAGTACTGCATATCACCCTGAATCTGATGGGCAAACTAAAGGAATTAATAGAGTCTTAGAAGATATGTTGTGCATGTATACCATGGATAAACCCAAATCATGGGAGGAATACTTACATTTAGTTGAGTTTGGCTACAATCAAGGATATGATTCAACCATTAAGATGTCACCTTTTGAAGTTATGTATGGTTGAAATTGTAACACACCTATCTCTTGGTCTGACCCTATTCATAAGATTTGGTATGAAAATGAAAACTTGTTAGAGATGGATGCTATTATTAACAAAGCCAAACAAAACATGAAAGTTGCCCAAGATCGATATAAAAGTTGGGCTAATTCCAAGAGGGCTACTCGATATTTTGATGTTGGTGATCATGTTTTCTTAAGAGTCAAACCGAAAAGGAGCTCATTAAAGCTTGGAAAGTATTCTAAAATAGCTCCTCGTTATTGTGGTCCTTTTCAAATATTAGAAACAATAGGAAATGTTGCTCATAGACTTGCTTTACCTCCTCAATTACAAATTCATGATGTATTTCATGTAAGTTTACTTAAGAAATATGTTCATAATGTAGGTCATGTTATTCATTGGAAAAGTATTTCTATTGAACCTTCTTGTGAATTTAAAATTGAACCAGAAAGAATAATTGAAAAAAGAACTAGAACATTAAGAAATAGAATTATAAAAGAAGTAAAAGTTAAATGGAGTCATTATGGTAATGATAGTGCTACATGGGAAAAAGCTGATTTTATTAGAGTTCAATATCCATAATTGTTTGACTAAATATTATTTTACATGTGTTAATGATGCAGAAACTCCTCATGCTACTGAGGGCAGCAACTGATTTACAAGGGGAGAAATGTTATAGGACTTTTTCCCATGGAAATAAATTGCAATAAATATAATTAAATAAATGTAATTATGAACATTATTATAGTTATGAAAGGGTGTGCTTTTTGGTAACCACCCTGTGACATTATATAAACCTGTGAATTAATAAAGAAGGATACATAGAGAGAGAGGGAGAAAATAATAGAAGAAAAAGAAATTGAAAGAAGCAAAATAAAGAGGATAGTTAAGGTCTGGTGGTTGGGCATTGGGCATTGGAGAAGGGGCATACAATATGTTTCCAACTTGGGGTACAACGTACACCCGGGAGTGTCCTGGCTAGGGCTGTGTTTATTTCATGCCGTGAAGGCATGTGGGGTTCTATGTAGGAACTGTGTCCTCCTGGAGTGCTTCCTTTCATGGAAACCCTAGGCCTATAACTAATCCTCTACATGTAGAAAGCAACCTCTCCGTGATTTGATTTACATATATGTATTAATTGATTTTATTTAGTCATTGCCCCAATATTTTCACTATTGCAAATCATTATCTCAATGTTTTATATATTATGAGTAATTAGTTTATCATTACTGGAATAAATCACTTTGATACTTTATTAAAATATTGTGTAAACACTTAATAATAAATAGTAAATTAAACACCTTACTATTAAAATATTTATTGTAGGTAAAAGGTTGATTAAGATTTAGATTAATATTTTATTTATTTAATCTGCTACTAATGATAAAATTAACCATAGAGAAAAGTACCATCACAATTATCTTTGTTACTATATTGTGCAGACATTTTTTGTCTCTATATATAATAGTTAGATTCCTCAAGGTGAATGGGTTACATTCTCGTAATTGAAGTCAATTTTGGAAGTGATGCGTTTGCATGGATGTGGCATAAGTGATAATTAAAGTCGATTAGGGAAGATTTTCGAGTTGTCAAAGAAAAAAATGTTTGTTAAAGAGACATAGAAATTTGTATATGGATTTTTTATTTCGATCAGAATAACATCCACACATTTACATTGGTAACCCTCAAACATGAAAACATAAATTTTCTCGAACAACAATCACATTTAAATGTTTTAGTAATTCACTGGAAATTTACGATTTCATTGAGAATTAGTTCTAAATAATGCTTGGGGTAAAGATTATCGGGTGAAAGTATGAAGTTATGTTATGTTTTTTACATATCACTTTTTTAAATGGGATGAATAAATGTTTTCTCAATTTTTTAGGCGATGAGGGACACACAACAAAGATAAACGCTATGCTTACTGTAAAATGCATTAATGCTTACTTTTATACAAAATATATATGTAAAATGCATTAATGTTTACTTTTATATAAAATATATGTGAATAGGTTTTTGTTTTTTTCAAAAATGTAAAATGCATTGATGATATTTGAGGCATATTCAATATCAATTCAAAATGTATTATGATTTACTATTAAATTTTTTAGTCAATTTGTTTTTTGTCAATGAACAATATCATGAATAAAATTCTTTTGTTTGTTAAATCTTGTTTATCCACCCCAAAAAGTATATACAATATAATATACTCATAAAACAAAACCGAATACCCATAAAATAAAATGTAATATCCCCATCAATGTGTAGATACTAAATTCACAAACATGTAAATAGCTCAAAGAAATGGATAGACAAACATGACATGAGAAGATATCAAGAATTTAAGATTGGTAAACTCACATAAAATGATAGCTCAATTAAAGAGGATCAGCATGATTAAAATATTTTCTAGAATGTAACTACTAAACTTATAAAGATGTCATAATTTGATATAGAAATATTTAACTATATTTCATGGTAATTATGCCAACTTCGCAAAAATGAAATGATAGATTTTAATGATATTAATAACATCAAATAATTTAATAGATTAAGAACTATAGGGGAAGTGCACTAATAGCCATTATAGCTAACTTTGTGCACCTATTGATTCTAAACGAGAGATCAGATTTTGGCAAAAAAAATATTCGTTGTCTCCATATGTGACTTAACTTCTTATAGCTATTGTTCTAGCTTTTGTGTAGTAATGATGTGGGGTCCATTATGCATGCAAGGGTCAAAACGTACATTTTTGAAAGTGTCACCCGATACCTACTTAAAGATGTCTCAAGTGCACTTAAATTGCCAATATGTATGCATAAATGACCTAGTAGTGCACAAATATTCTAGTAGTGGTGCACAAATAGACCAATTATACAGAAAAAAAGCTAAAAACTGAGTGATTATTAGTACATACGAAATTTATTAATGAAATTTTAATTATCATTTTTTAATGTTTTTAAAATTAATAATTACATGAATGATAACCATTGCTCGTCCTATAATTTCTATCCTAAATCTCAGTCGAATCATACTTTGTTTATTTTCAAATCGGTGTAATCAAAATTAATGACAAGTATCTTTCCATGGAAGCCTCACAACTTTCTTTCAAGACCCACTTCCCTTCACCGAGGCCAGGATTCACGGATTAACCTGTTACGTGGGACCTATATAGCATTGGAATTTTAGACCTCCTAAGGATAAGATGCCCACATGAAAGGAGAAGGAGAAGACCATTCCTCACTGCTCTAAGACAATGACATTAATGAATTTCGTGACAAAAAGATCGGCCTTTTGAGACATTGTTTACTTACCAAGACGATGACGTGAAAAAGTAGATTTGACTAGACAACGCTTTCACTTAACCTTTCATGACAAACATAAGGGTATCAATCGGGCTGAGTGATAGGTAGCTTGTTTCAATGTCATCCAAATTTTCGTAATGTTTTATAATTGATAAATTAAGATGTATAGTAGGTATATGTAATTGTATCGTAAACTGTAATTTGGAAAGTAGTAGATATTGTAATTTAATAAATACTAGCAATCGCATTTTGGTGTGCAATGGGTATGCCAAAAAGGTGTGAAAGGTCAATTAGGGAAAAAATTGGTGTATTTTGCATACATTTGTTTATTGTGTAAGTTAAATTGGTAGGACATTTAAAAATTGATGTTGTTTGTGCAACCAAGGTCTCAATCAAGAAGTGATAGCTTAAAATGAACTATGCATCTAGTTATAGGGATCCAAACATGAGTTAAAAAAGAAAGATAGAGATAATGAGATATAGATAGAGAGGGAGAGGAAGAGATGGGAAGATAGAGCTAAAGGGATCAAGAGAGAGAGATAAAGGAGGTAATAGAGAGAAGAAGAGAGAGGGAGAAGAGATAGAGATAGAGATGGAGATAGAGAGGGAGAAACAAAGAGTGTGTGTGAAAGTGTGAGAGATATTGAGATAGAGATGCAGAGGAGCAACAAGGAGTGTGCGAACAAGATTTAGATAGATAGATAGATAGAGGATATAGAAACAAAGATATATAGAAAGAGGGAGTAACATAGAGAGAGAGAGAGATGCACGAAGAGGTAAGGATATAGAGGTAGGGGAAAGCGATAGAGAGAAAAATGTGGAGATGGAGAGAGAGACATATACGAAGAAGGAGAAGGTAAATAGAGAGATAGAAAGATAAATTAAATGTATTAAATAAATTAAAAGAAAAATTCAAAATATAACTGTTCTAAAATAAATTTAAATTTTAATAAGATAAATAATTATAAATTAAATTAAGGGGGATGATCCCACAACGCAGCGGTGAGTTGCGAGCCTCCTACATGGGAGGCCTTGGGTTTGAGTCTACTCGAGGCCCATGTGTCCCACACACAATTAATGGAGAGGGAAGGTGATGCCTGGGCATGGAAGACAAGATGACACAAGGAGATATAAGGGTGTTCTTGTCGAACATACATGATGATGAGGCCCCTCAAAAATGTGGTCTCACTGGTTCATAGCTCCATTCAAAAGCAAATACTGCTTTGACTGTGATTGATTAAAAATAATATAAATTAAATCAACTCTAATAACTTTCAATTATTATTTATAATTTTGTAAAAAGTCATAATAATTAAAAATAAATTTCAAACTTGTTAGTCCACTTGCAATTTTTCCCTTTTTCAATATCCAAATTCGTGGGTTGCCTTTTGTGCTTTTACTTCCGTCGGGTCATATGTTCTCCTCATACTTGAACCCTTGAACTCTTTTTGTCAAAAGGTTCAAATGGTTCAAGATTCAGAGCACGATTTAAAAAGAAAGTTATGTCGATCTTTGTCATAGTGTGACAAGCACGCTTTTTGTTTTCGGTCATTGAAGTTTTGAACCCGTTGAACCTAATTTCAAGAAGTTCAAGGTTCAAGGTTCGAAATGCCTTTTTGTGAGTCGCGGCAATGTGTTGTTATATGACGAGCGCGAGTCTTTTTATGTTGAGTTGATATGCGGTCTTGAACCTTGAACCAAATTTCAAGCGGTTCAAAAGGTTCAAGGTTCACTTTAAATAGTCCTTTTCTTTTGCTGCTCGTTCTCGATGTTCTTTATGTGCCGACCGTTACTGTTATACTTCTCAAGTGAACTTGAACTGTTGAACCTTTTGTTCAAAGAAGTTCAAGGTTAATAAGTTCATTTCAACTAACCCGAAAGCTTTTTAGTGGAAATAAAAGCAGTGCGACAAGAAGAAATATTCCCTTATTCAGCTTGTTGAAATTCTAAATGAGGAAAGTAATCATGCAAACATCAAATTGCCTGTGCTGAAGTGATGGATAATTAAGAAGGTGTCAGTTTTGTCATTTCACCATTACTTCACATGCTTAGGTAAATCATGATGAAACGTGTGTGGTCCTATAGATATTTACTTTTCTGATCAAAGGAAAAGATGTATGAATTTATTTCCATATTTAGAAAGGTCGCAGTTGCCTTACTTCAATAAATTGGAGGCGTTGAAGGTAAATCCAGCTCTGATCTCCGGAAGAATTTCCAGTTTTCATGGTGTTAACGGCTAAGTTCAGTTGCTCTCTCCTATGTTATGTTTCTTTGTGTACTAGAGTTTTATCAATATAGAAAAGGGGGAAATCTAAAAATTGTTGGGGTAGCATACTGTATTGTTGTTAAATTTTTTTGGTAAAGGAAATAGTTAGTAAAAATGAGGCCAGTGCTGCCAAAGCTTGACCGAACCTCATGTTTGGTGAGTATCTTGCTGGAAATGGAAGACACCTCCTTAGTTCATATGGATCTGGGGGATCTCCTTGAAAGGACTAAGAATCCTCAGGCTAGTTCATTAATGGAGAAAATAGTTAAGAGTGGTCTTGTGGAAGCTGCTGCATGCCCACTCGTCGCGCCGTGTCTAGATTTAGTGTTGGCTTGCATGAATAGATATGACTCTGAGAACAGGTGCATTAGAAACAGTGGTGGTGGGGTATTAGTCAGCACTAATAGAGAAATGGTGATGGCGACAGTGGGTATTCTGCATAAAGACGAGTATGAGGATTAGACCATTGGAAATTCATTCTCCTATTTCTCTAAGAAGAAGAGAAAATACATAAGTGTAATTGCAAGAAATTGGCTCTTGAGAGTTCAAAAAGGAGGGTCACGATTACCCAAACCCCTAACCAGAGAACACCTCATCACAGAGGTGCGAGACATCATTGTGCTTTTGAAATGAGTAAAGGGGAATTCACATTCCTTCTATTGGGAAGAATGGATGTACTTCTTTGTTCAAGTGCTTCTATCTAGTGACAGATTTCTGGATTGGTCTTAGGTAATTGCGGAGAGGCTTCACGAAGGACTATGCAATTTTGTGGGGATGACTAGGTTTTACATGTCTTCTTACCTGTTTTATATTTTAGCCTGCACAAGAGATTGGCCTGGATTACCCAGTGAACCTTGGATTGATGGAATGAGGGTTTACAATTATTACCCCTTGTTGCAACAATAGAGATATATTGAACAAATTGACAGATGGAATGGAGTCTTTACGAGAAGGCTGACCTTTGAGCTTCAGGGTGATGTCAATAAGATAATGTCTGTTGAGGCTATGGAATTTGTGAGTATATATGGGAGTTTCTTTATCCAATTTCCATGGTTTACTTACATATGGGTAGGTAGTTTTGAAGGCCAACCATTCAAATTACCCAAGTATGCCTTTGATAGCTACATGCTTATAGAAGTGAGCAGGCAGTTGACTTATATAGATAAAAGATTAGGGGCAAAGGGTGAATCTAGGGTGGCATTTCCCATTGAAATTGGGTATTACAGTTGTAAATAAGTATCAAATGCCCTGAATTTGGAAGTGGAGTTCAAAAGGATGAACCTGCAACCATATGTGGCTAGGCGAAGATTCGACAACAAAGGTTATGCAAGGAAGAACCTTAATATAGATAGTCATTTCTGCCATGAATCTCAGATAGAGGATTATTAGGAAAACTGCAAGGATGATCAGGAAGTAAGAAAGAGGCTGTGGTCAAGATTCACTTTCCTATAGATAGCTATCTTGAGGCTTCCGATTAATACATTAGGTGTATTGGAAGATACAGAGGAAGACATCTTGGATCCTGAGTTTGGTACTGAGATTGAAGGGAAACTGATTCCAGAAATTGACTGGAACAAAAAAGAAGATGATAGCATCCAAACAAGGACCTTCAATGTTATCAAGAGAACAGAGAGATGGTTAAGGAAACTAAAATTCAAGGAGGGTCCTCACATGTCCTCACACAAATCAAGAAGTGATTCACACATTGTGGTTCAATCCCCTATTTCTACCACTAATGAAATTGTTGATGTTGCAGGTGTCTCAAAGCCCGTTGTAGAAAAAATACCACCAAGAAGGTCAGGAAGGTCGTCATTTGGTCTTACAGCTACTTGAGTAACTCGATCAAGGTGTAAAAAGAAGAGTAGGGAGCCGATTCTACAACAGGTCATGGTGGACTTAGACCCCAACGAAGAGCCTGAACAAAAAATGAACTCACATGATCAAGGTGAGCTCGGGATGCAAGAAATGGATACAAATGAAGAAGTGGTAATTCAATAGAACCCCATGAATACTCTGGCAATCGTTACTTCCTCAGATGCACAGATCACCCCACCACCTAAAGAACCTACCCAGGCACCAAGATGGCTGGAGGCTACCATTGGAAAGAAAAGGAGCATGGTGCTGGTCACCATTCCACTGGAAGACATGGTTAGTAAATGCTTAGGAAAAGCGTTAAAGCCCAAAAAGCTCAGAACGTGAGTAATGGTTGATGTGGATGACATCACAGGATACTGGACAGCTGAAGTGGCCAAGCCCATTCCTAGGAGGGACGCAGATAAGGCTACAGAGGAAGATTTTACTGTGGAGAAGATAGATTTGGGGGTTGTATCCAAGGCTGTGGATGTAAAACATCTAGAATCCTCTACAAAGAGGATAATCTCAAGGACTTGGAAAGATGAAAAAGACAAGAGAGAAATGAAGCCAATGGTCACACAAATGGTAGAATACATCAATGCTATTCACAATCTAGATCCTCAACCATTGTTGCAAATACCAATGTCATTTGATCCCAAGTCTCCAGCAAAACAGAAGATGCTTGATCAAGTTCAAACAAACAGGGTAGTGACAGAGATGTTTAACAAGTGGCTGGACCTGATAGTTCAACAAGGATTAGGATATATCATTAATCTAGTTAAGGTTTATAAGGATGCAAAAACCGTGAGTAAAGAGCTCGAGCTGGAGACGATTTCCTGGGAAAAGGAAAGAATTAAGTGGGTAGTGGTTCTTGCACAAATGAATGATGTCCAAAAGTATGGAGTGATGAAGTTCCTAGCCGAGAAATCAGTAGAGAACCTAGATGATAATGTGCTATATGTATCAAAGAAGAATGTGGAATGATGCAATTCAATCATTGGGTAGGGCCATGAAGAGTCCACCAAGTTACTTAGGGGACCGACTGACTTGATTGACACCATACAAAAGGACCTTAAATGTATTGATATCCAACTCATGAAGGAGGGAGCCAAGGTAATTGAGCAAGTTGCAGACATGATTTAAGTCTTTCAAGAAAGAGTTCACTCCATTCAGACCACAAAATCCTTAACTACCAATGACTTTTCAAAAGTAGCAAGGATTGAATCAATGCTCATTGTCTGTTCGGATCACTTAGAGGTTCATAAAGCGAAGGTCATGCAGGTGAATATGGACAAAGAAGTATGGAAGCAAAGGATCATACACATTGGCTTTCCCTATTTCCAAGTTATTTTAAACTTTTTGGCAGCACACCTAGAATGGCATGGATCCGTGACAAAGCAAGACAAGCCCGTAACTTTTTCAGCTGCGGTGGATGCTTATTTGTTTTACAATGAAATGTCGGCGTTTCAGTGGCTATTAGTTTAGTTTTTCTTTTATGTTATTTTAACAGTTTCTTTCACCAAGGTGAAAGTGAATGTTATTTGTCAAAGCATGTAAAAACTATGGCCTGGTGGCTATTTAAGCTGAAAAGCTTGCCTTTGAATGGGTTCCAAAAACTATGATTTTGGGAGTAGTAGATAAAATTTTGATGTGAATTGCCTAGATGATACAATGACTAGTTATTAATGAAATATTGTGTTATCTCTGAATCTGTGTGTTCTTAGATCTGTAATCTTTTTTAAGTTGGTTAAGGGCACAATATAATTTGATGATCAGTTACCTCTGTAATTCCTTCCAATTCATGTTTACTATTCAATGTTGGATGACTCACGTGATTGTATTGATTTGCTTGATCCCCCTTGCCTTGTGAGGCATGAGAGAGTCTTGGTTGAGCTATTAGTTTCTCTTGCTGAGTCCTCATTTTGTCTTTTTTTTTGAATGTATGCAGCAAGAATGTTATGAATCAGAGTCTGTGAATTCTCCTTTGAATATTCTTTGAAATATTTACCTATGTTACAGTTTTGAAGGCGTTTATTTGTGTTGATGGATAAATGCTGGAGCCTTTCAATGCTTTCTGGTTAAAAGTGTTAGTATATATAATAATTTCATTGCAAATCAAATGAGGAGTTGCCCTCTAATGCAGAGGTTGAATTTCAATTAATTCATCCAACTGTTGGTAATTTCTTTTCTTTTCACAAAGGGTGAATCAGAGTCATATTTTGTGTTTTATATTAAGATTTCAGAAAAGAGACAAATCTGTTTACCAACAAAACTTAAGTCTACCTGCTAATGGGAAATATAGGGTTAATCCTAGGAGGTATAGGGAAGATGTGGAGTGGATCAAACCAGAACAAGGTTGGGTGAAGGTTACTTTTGATGGTACTTTGAAAGGGAATCCTAGACCTTCGGGGGAGGGTGTGTTCCTAAGAACTCTGATGGAAACATCCTTGCCATAGATTCACATAAATTAGAGAATGGGACAAACAATGTAGTAGAGGTGCAAGTAGCAGCATTGGCAATTGATTTATCAAAAGGATCAAAGTTGATTAGTTGCATCAAGAAGGGGATTCTCAAATAGTAATAAATGAAATTTCAAATGGGGGCACTCATGACTGGAAAATTGACAAGTGGGTCAAAATTATTCAAAGAAAATTAGAAGCTTTCAAGTCTTTCACTCTTTTGCATGTGTACATAGAAGGCAATATTTTAGCCAACTTGTTGTCCAAGTTGGCGGTTGAGTTGGTAGGGTGATCTTGATGCCATTTATTTGATGTTGGTCTTGGTGATGTGTGGCATCGGTATGGGTCTTATATCATTTATTTTTGGTGGCCCTAACATAGGGAAGGACGAGATTTTTTGAGGTGGGAGAGTGTGGGAGCTCAAATATTTATTTCCCACATCCTTTGAGGCTTTAGGTTGGATATTATGTTTATTTATGATTTGTGTTCATTTGTGTTTTCTTGGATTTGGTTTGGAAGCTTCCCGGAGAAGCAGCGCATGGGTAATCTATTTGCATGGAGGCCAACTTTAGCTTGAAAGTGAGTAAGAAACAAATGGCTTTTTGGGAGAAAATCACAAATGACCATTTGAAGAATGTATTCACTAGAGATGACCACTTCTTTCTCATCCAGGTTAGACAAGTTTTGGGATATGAATTTTTACTAGCAAACATGAAGTATAGGGTAAATATAGACATTTTGTCCATGTTTTGTGCATGGGGCTTGGAGTGCAGTATTGTCCAAGAGGTGAAGAGAATAATGGAGTTTTGTGTGAAACAAGAATGGAGGGTGGGATTGGATGGCCTGCTTGCATTGGCAGAGCCAGGACGAGGGTTTGTCAAGACTCTCGGTGATAGGGTGGCGCTCCCTGATTACCCTCATAATGTGCATCCTTTCTTTCTATGGAAATCTATGGAGGGTAGAAATACTTGCATGCGCATTGCCATGGAGGGGTGGTGGACTATTAGAGATTATGTGATTGATTGGGAGAAAGTGTTGGTATCTGGACTTTCAAGGGAGATGATGGACCGGTCTCAACTCAAGTATAAGCTGGCGAATTATTGGAGGGTTGGTCATCCACGGGGAAGAGGTAGGGGTTGAGGTGCACATGGTCAAGGTGTTGGGGGTGGGCATCAGACATGAAGTTCTTGCAAACAAAGTAATGCAGAGGTATTGCCTATTGATGGGGATGGTGAACGAGCATGAATTTTTTTTTGTTGTTTGTTTTGTAAAAACTTTGTTCCTTTCCGAATATTTTTGTTGTGGGTTTGTGGTAGCCCAGGTTATATTTTTTGTAATGCCTGCACGTTGGTAGGTAGGTATGGTAGGGTTTGAATTGGTTTTTGATACTATTAGTGATGTCATCTTTTGTATTTTGGACTTTTAAAATATTATTAATAAAATAAATATTTTACCGACCAAAAAAATAAATTCAAATTTAAATCTAAAATAAAAATAAAAATAGAATAAACTAAATGCAAAGTCAAAATATACAAAAATCAAAATATTAATAAAACAAATCATTTAAATTTTTTTATAATAAATAATAAATATTTTAAATTGAAAAATAACTAAATAAAAATAAAACTACTTTTAAAAAAATTATTAGATCTAAAATATTAATAAAACATGTACCTAAAAAATATAATTAATAGATTGTAAACATTAGTAACATTAATTGAATCACAATTCAAATCCTAACCTTAAGCTTTATCATATCTTAAATGATGCATAATGTAATTAGTTAGACTATGTTATTGCATTATTTAGATCAGTCTATTGTATTGTGTCTAATTACTTAACTATAATTATGATTTTTAAAAAAATTGGTTATGTGTGCATCGTGGGCTAGAATTAAACCATAATTAAGTATTATAAGTGTTATGGTTAGGAATATTATAAATTTAGCATTAATAATAAGTATTTTATTTACTTTTAAGTACACTTTCATTTCTATGTGAGATTAAGTAATTGGATCTAAAATTATTTATCAAATCACCACAATATTTTTAAGCTTACATTTAACTTTAAATTATAATAAATTATAATTTTTAAAATTTATAAACATTTAGTATCTAATACAAATAAATTAAATTTCTATTAAAAAAAATCAACAATGACTAATTATAATTTTAGAATAAGTTAAAAAACAAAAGTCTAGATTTAAAACTAACTTTCAATTCTAATTCATTCTTTTTTGTATGCAAATCATTTCATATTAGAAATTTTAAATGACTAGTAAATTTTATAAATTTAAATATATAAAATATATATATTCACTAAAAATCATTCTATTTTATTTAAAAAATCACTTTTAACAAGAAAATTAGTTTAAAATAAAAAAGAATTTATGTATGTAATTATAGAAAAACATTGTATTTTATCAAATGAAATTGTTTTTAAACAAAAAATTAAGTTAAATAAAATTTTGTGGGATTTATATTGCTTTAACATCTAATGGTTGTAAACATTTCAATCATCTTGCAAGCCTCTAAGATGATATCAACCGTCGATCATCCAATTGAACTTGTAAATCTCACATAGGGAATGCCTTCGACGTAATTATTACAATTATTTTAAGTAGTTGATATTTAATGCTGGTGTGTTATTATAGTAGTTAGTTATTAAATGAAAGTTTTAAAATAGTATTGGATATATCGAGCACAACTTCTTTTATATGTTGTATATACAATTATGATAATTAATTTATCAATTAGACTTATTACTATAAAATCATAAAAGCTTCTCAAGATGAGTTTGTATGAATCACACGATGAATTCATACACACATAGTACTTTTACATGATTTTATTATGTTCCATAAAATTTAGAACAAGCTCTCGATTTAAGATGATAATATCCCATACTTCATATCTTAGAAAGCTACGTTTTCCCTTATCCTAACACACAAATCAAATTATTATTTTTTTTTGTTTTTATCTTATAAATATTTAGCTTCAAAGTAGATTACATAAGTGAGATCTTTATGAATCTCCTCATTAATAAAAGATTAAATTTAATATCATGTAATAAAATAAAAAACTAAGATAATCTTTCCTATGTGAGACATGTGAGAAAGTAAATATTAAAGAATGATTTAAAAAAAAAGAGTTTTCAATATTTCTAAATTATATAGATTTAAAAAGAAAGTCTAAAAACATTGTTAAATAATGTGGTTTTAACTATTATTGTAGCTAATATAAAATTAGAAAAATAAAGGTATATTTCATAAATAAATTAATAATTGAAAATATATTATTTTGTTTAAAATTTTCCATTTCTTTAAATACAACTGATTTATCTTAAACTCATTAAATTTGATTAATGTACTTGTATTATAATTAAAAATAATTATAAATTTGTTAGTAGATCAATGACTTAAATGAACAATTAAATTTCATAATTATACTTATGCTAAATATGCAATTATAATCCTTATAAAATGAAGAAGAGGATAATTTAAATGATTTTTTGATTGAATTAATCAATTTAAATAAATGAACATCTTCTTACTTAAATTATAAAGTAATATATGAAAATTATCTTTAATCTATGCATATCTTTGGATATGTGAAGGTGGGTCATATACAAATATCTACCTTAAATATAGCTATGAATGTGGGTTCTTGGCAGTCAATGTTTTTTATTAAATTAAGTGGGGAAGGTGCCCCAACTCATTATAAATCAGGTAAATTACAATGAGAACTCAAAGAAGAAATAAAGGTTACAACAAGGTAACCCATATAAGGAAACAACAAAGAAGACAAACAACATAGAGTTAAAAATCCAAATTGAGGCTAAGCAGTGGGCCTAGGGGAACAATATGAGACTTTAAAAAATGTTTTTTCCTCCTGCAAACCACTGTCCAAGAGGAATCCACATTAGGAGAAGTATAAGGTAGAGAGTTCTCAAACCAAATGAGACAACCACATAGTTAGAGAGAGGAGAAGCAAAGCCAAAGAAGGGGGCTTAATATCTGGGAGAGAGGGAGTCCAAAACTAAAGAAGGAATGAGGCACATGCTTGAGAGATCCTTTGAGTGTGATCCCAAGGTAACAACAACAGGCACCCTAGTAGAGAAAAATTTAAGAAACCTTGCCTAAAAAATGGTGTAAAATATTGGCATTTTTTTCATTACTCGGAGATCAAAAATTTAATTTTATTGCTGGTTTTTTCATTTTTCATGGAAAAATAATAAAAATTTGGTTGGCAAAATTCTCAAAATAAAAAAAAATCAGTAGAAAATATTGATGAATATTTATCTTTCTTTTCAAATATAAAGTATTTTTTGGCAAACCAAACATTTGATAAAACCCAACAAAAACATTTATGGGCGAAATTTTTGAAATATATAAAACTATAAATTTAAACTTGGCGAATTATGCTTTGAATAAAACCAAAAAAATAATTTTAATGGCGAATTAAATTAGTAAGGCCAAAAATAATTAATAATGGTGGTGGATGGCTCGGCAATGTGTACCTCCAAGTCGACTTCAATCTCGAACAAAACATAGCACTGGACCAAAAGAGTGTATTCAAATGCTTCTTAAGGATCTTACCATTCATCATGAACACGAAATCAACCACCAAAATTACCGCAATCATCGGAAATCATTTTGGATCAAAACATTATTGAAATACCCTATTTTATTGGTTAACAACATACTGGTTAACTCCATTTTCTAGATAAGATGAATCAGGACCACTGGATCAAGTCTCCAAGAAGAGTTTTCATCAATGACAACCCTGGACCATAAATCAAGCATCAAAGATCACCGAATGAGTGACAATTGCCAAAAGGATGCAGAGAGATAAAAGATAAAATAAAAACATCAAGATGGGTAAAATGGTCATGTAAAATGAGTTTCACTTTCCCATTTACCGAATGTTGTATTTGGTAAGTGGTATCCTTCATTATCTATAGAAAAGAAAAGGGACAAGAAAAACTAGTGTGATTTAAATTATTTGCCTCATACATCATCAAAATCAAAATTCTATACAAAGATAAAAGAAAATTGATGTACATTTATGAAATCTTGTAAAATCCATATATATTCCTTTTCATATTTTTCATTAAATGATAATTACCTGAGATTATACGCATCATTTTTAAAAAGAAGGAAAAATTACAAACTGTATTGATTTTTTTTTCCTAATGTAGGGAAGACCTAGAGCAGAAGAGTTTCCTAAGTTAGTCAGATGCATTTTGGCTATAGTCATTGTCCTCATCCTCAAAGTCAAATTCATTTGACCACTTGTCTCCCTTAGAGTCTATGCTCGAGTTGAACACCAAGTGCCTGAATTATTCTACCCATCCCATATCCTAAAATAGGTCTTGTCCCTAGAGCTTCCTAAGAAATTCACACACAGGGATGGAATGGTCTCTATGCTCTTCTAGGAACATGGTACAAAAATTGACAACAAAGGGAAGCCAGGGCACAACTATATCTCTCTCTACAAAGGCTTTTAAATCAGACACGGTAGGAAGCCCAACCCCATACTATGCATACCTCGGAACCTAGTCTAGTTGCCAATGAGTTTGTCGCAAAATAGCCCATATGTCAATTTTGCTATAACAATCTCTAGTTCTCCCAAATATAGTAGTGACCCAACAAAACGTGACACAATGGTTGTGTCCACCTAGTATTTGTCCTTATTGGTAATGAAATCATTTCCAAGAATCGACTTAACATCTACAATAACTAAGTCATTGTCTATCCCAAACAAACATTCATGGCGAATATTGCTAATTCACCCAAGGAAGCACTTTTGAACCCTTGTTATTGTTAGCCCTACTCGAGTATCCATCCCTCACCATAACTATTTCCCTCTCTGCTAATCTCTTCAAAAGCATCTCAATTCTAGAATGATCTCAAGATTGGTAGAGGCCTGGCTTTATAGACATGCCAACCTTTTTCACATGAGTTTGTCTTTATTCCTATAATTAATTTTGGCAAGAAATCAATCTTAGGAGAAGACTACGTGCAACAATAGCCTCAAGGAGGAGAGATTATCAATGCAAATATTCCTTCGCATGATGCCAAAGATGATGTAAATCATACACTTTGGGTAAGTAGAGAATAAATGCATTTAAAATTATTTTAGGGTATAAGATTTATTTCTTTCTTGGTGTTTTTTCTTAATTTTATAATTACATATTTTGATCCATTTATAATGCTTGTAATGTAAAAAATGAATCTTTGTGAACCGCATGAATTCATATTTAATACTCCTTTAGGTTCATGTCAAGTGAACTAATACATGGTGGAATAAGTGAAAAATCTAAATATCACTCCCACAACCACCTCTATTCCTAACTCGCAAAAGTACCTTTAAGGTGTTATTTGAAACATAATAAGAGAAAAAATAAAAAATAAAAAACAAGTGATACAAATAACTCTATCAGGGATATAGATGCTTATTTGACAATAGAGAAATATTTGATAGGAACCGAGACAATATCCTTATTGGGGCTATGGACATCCATCTAGAAACAAGGCATTGCTTGGTTGGCTATGGGAAGTTGATTCCATCGACGTAGCTTATCCATTCATATACCTTTTTGTCCATTCTATCCAAGGAAGAAGGAATTAATCTCTCTCACACACAAAACTAGTGAAGCCATTCACCCCTACTTACAGACTTATAACATGCAAAGTTGCAAAATTATAAACCTGAAAACTTAACAAGGCTCTTCTAAATCTCATATCATAAAATAACATTCTATGATCATGATTCTTTTGTCTCAAAGTGCAGGGTTTAAGTTATCTTTTCTTTCATCCATTGTAAACTTTGCTTCAGAAACTCTGATCTCTTCGGATGTTGCCCTGTGGTCTTCTTGCCCTAAGATAGCCTTGTTCCTCTTTTTTTGGATGTCATCCAAAATCTTTTAAAGAAAGTTTTGATGTTTGTTCATACTACATGGTAAACAATGTTCTAACATGTTTAATTTTTTCGTCGGTCACAGGAGCCCGAATATCAGCTAGCAAGCACAAAAGCTTCCGAAGGTTTTCCCTGGCGAGCCCATTACTAAGATCTGATCTGAGACACCTAGTTCATGGACTCTAGAAATTGTAATGGATAAAGCTGCATCAAGATCATAGAACCAGAGATTCAAAATTCACCTCCGTAGGTGAAGGTTGCCCCCAAGAGTCACCAGAACCATAGATCCCTCTAAAGTGATTGCTCTTCTAATTTCTTTGCAAAATTTGTAAAGTAGTCGGCATCAAAGGAAAAGTAGGCCCCATTAACACTCAATGAATGACTACATTCATTTTGAGTTCGAGCTCGTTTCAGTCGAGTCCTTGTCCCTTTGCCATGTGTCATAACTGTGAATAATTCAAGCTATGTTACGGGTCCTCTTTTGAGAATCCCCGCCTGTTCGCTACATTTCACATTATGGGAAGTCTTCACTAAAGGGGCCTAGAAGGCCATAAGGAAACAACTAAGTAAAATATGTGCATGCATGAATCAAAAAAGATTTTGAGGTATTTTAAAATCAAGAGGATCGTTAGAATAACGAAAGCGATTAGGCTTGTAATAATTACCAAAGCATAGATGTTTTCCCTATCGAAGATCATAGATGTTTTCCCTATCGAAGATCAAGGATGAATCTATGGATCGAAATTCACCAACATAGAAGTAGCTAGCAGTGTCATCTTGGCCTCATCCCCAAAAGGTTTTCACATCAAGTGGTAATATTATTGGAAAAGAAGAAAAAAAAAAAATGTAAGATGAATAGATAACAGAGAGCTATGAAGGTTAGAACAACGAGAAAAAAATGCAAGGATCATAGATCAATCTTCACAGAATATAGAAAAGGGATTTTCATAAAGTTTAGTGGTTGTATTCACACAAATACCAAAGAGGAGATTTCAATAGAATTTAGGGGAGGTCATGGCTGGATTTGTAGAGAAAACAATGGTTGATGAAATACTTTGGAGCCAAAAAGGACAAAGTAGAGAAATTGGAGGCTTTTTATGGAGAAGATAGCTCCCTTATCCAAGAAACTCCAACTACTGGAACTAACAAAATCATGATTAAACATAAAGGAAAAAAAACTCTATAGAGAATTAGGATACACTCAAATGGATTCCCTTCCATGTTCATAAAAAATTGGAAGGGTTGGAATTTGGGAGATATGAAAATATATATGGATGGAAGAGGGGGAGATATAAAATGCACGAATAGCCTCTGACTAGAAACCAAAATCAGTTTTTTAAGAGGGTTAATGGACAAAGGGACAAAAGGTTGACAAATCCAAGAGGTCAAGAAAAATAAGTGACATAGTCAAGGAAGGGAGATCTAATGAAGGATAGACCAAATTTTCAGCTTAAAACATAAACTATGCAAAACATACTGGTAACCGGTAACAAGGTGCCAGAATAGTAGAAAAAGCAACAGGTAACAAGACATAACACATAACCAGTAAACAATATGAATGAATCTTATAATAGTTTGAAGAATTACATATTCCACATGCTGGATTGCAGTCCAAGATACAAATAATGGTTACAATATAAATATAAGATTTGTGAATCATCCACATATCAAATCAGCTTCCAGTAATAGTCTACCGGTTCTATTCTATCTGGACTTCAACCTTCCGAGTTTAGTCCAACCGGATCAGAATCTTGTCGAATCTACATCTTTACTCGATCTCTAAACTCTGTTTTATAACTTATAACTTCTATATCCTCAAATGATTCACAAACTTACATATATACCGTCCGCAAATGATTATAACCCAATCAAGTCAGCCTAAAGACCAACTGGTTCATGAAACGTGCAATGGTAACATGTCGGCTCAAATAACTAAGAACAATCTCCAAATGATAAAATGATGTGCACACCTCCAGGAATACCAGCCAAGGCCCAAAGAAACATCTCTAATGATCCACAAGTCACGAAGATCAACTGCATCCCGAACTCATCTTCACTTAACACATTACCAGACTAACCGATAAGAACATATCAACCAGGACAATATCAAAATCCACATCTCACTGGAAACAAAGACAAATGCTACGAAAATCGAATATGATAAAGACCATGAACACAAGGGAATAAATCCAAAACGACAACGCTAAACACTCACACATGAAGAAATGCCACAATCTCAATCAATTCCATTGAAAACTGCCCAACCAGTAAGAACTATACTGGTGCTCTTGCATCAGACTCTCAGGGTTAATTGAAAAATGTGTCCCATCACTTGATCCAGTTTGACGATTAGTCAATAGGTACTTGCAACTGCCTTGGGGTTTGACAATCTGACTACAGCTTCTAGTTGCTTCTCCACGATGATCTACCAGTCCAAATTGTGGCCTGCCTCAATCGGTGATATGCTCAAGTCTCCACCCACTAACTGCCTCAAGATCAAGCTCTAGGATTGACGGTCTACCTGCAAACCTTTCTCTAACTCATGTTCGGTGATTTGAAGTAGTCCACAAGTTGCCTCAATCTTCTCTCCAACCAACCGATGCACAAACAACACTCTATCCATTAACAAGTTCACAAATTAGCTTTGATACCATTTGACATAGTCAAGGTAGGGAGATCTAATGAAGGACAACCCAACCTTGTAGCTTAAAACATAAACCATGCAAAACATACCAGTAACCGGTAACAAGGTGCTAGAAACAACAGAAAGAACAATCGGTAACAAGACAAAACACATAACCGGCAAACAACATGAATGAATCTTATAACAATTTAAAGAATTACATATGCCACATGTTGGATCGCAGTCCAGGATACAAATAATGCTTACAACATAAATATAAGATCTGCAGATCATCGACATATCAAATTGGCTTCCGGTAATAGTCTACCGGTTCTATCCTCATCTGAACTTCAACCTTCCATCTTTAGTCCAATCGGATGAGAATCCTGTCGGATCTACATCTTTGCTCAATATCTAAACTCTATCTTCTAACTTCTAACTTCTATATCCTCAAATGATTCACAAGCTTCCATTTATGCCATCTGCAAATGATTATAACCCAATCAAGTTGGCCTAAAGACCAACCAGTTCATGAAACGTGCAGCCGTAACATGTCAACTCAAATCACTAAGAACAATCTCCAAATCATAAAATGATGTGTAGACCTCCGGGAATACCGGCCAAGGCCCAAAGAAACACCTCTAATGATCCGCAAATCATGAAGATCAACCACAACCCAAAATCATCTTCGCTCAACACACTCTCAGACTAACTGGTAAGAACATATCAACCAAGACAATACCGGAATCCACATCTCACCAAAAACAAAGCCAAATGCTATGAAACTTAAATATGATAAAGACCATGAAAACAACAGAATAAATCCAAAACCATAATGCTAAACACTCACACATGAAGAAATACCACGATCTCAGTCAATTCCAATGAAAACTACCCAACCGGTAATAACTATACCGGTGTTGCTGCATCAATAAGGCAAGGAACAACTTTAGATAGAAGAAGGAAGGGTTAAGAAAAGTCTAGGGAGTGAGATTTTAGTAACATGCCAATTGTGATAACAATGTCGTTGGTCAGTAGACTCAAAGAAAAAGCCTTGGTGGGCAAATAATGTGGGGGAGGAGGGGATGAAGTGGAGATTATGGAATGGTGGAAAAGTTCATATGTAGGTAAGATAAGCATTTGTTCTCGTCAGAATGGTTTCTTTTTGATAGAATGTTTGGATTTAAATTTAAAATATGAAAATTTTCATGGGAGCCCAATATTTTTTAGAGGATCTAGCTTTCATAGAGTAAACTAGATACCGAACTTTGACCTTACCAAATATAGGATTAATAAGGATCCTATGTGGCTGATCTTGCTAGGACTCCCTACTTAATACTAGATTGGTGATGCTCTCATTTGGATGGGTGATTCTCTAGGCTCCTTTTGAGGGGTAAAAGAAGATTTTTTAAATGGAAAAAAGGGGATGTAGCCAATATATGTGTGGAGGTTGACTTGGAGAAAGGGTTTCATAGATAATTAGAATTTATATCAAACCCTAAAAGATGAAAGAAAAAAAGTGTTTCCTTTGAGGGGTGGACAAATGGGTAAATGCCTATTAATAGGAAAAATGCAAGAGGGGAGTTCTATGACACTAATTGAAGGGTGTCATAATAATGGAGCCTTGTAGAGCTTTGGAGATCAAGATCCACTTGACTTTCACAATGAAGGAGAGAGGCTATGCAAGAATAATGAAAGCATGTCATGCACTAATACTTGGCTAAATCTAAAACACATGATAGTTCATAAAAAGGGGTATATTAGAAAATAAAAGTAATGGAGAGAAATTAAGGCCCCAAAAGAAGAGGAAATAGTTAGAGTTTGAGAAGGACAGTGAAAAGGAAATAGGAAAGAGTTTTAATTTTATAGACAAAGAGAGTGGAAAGAAAATGACAAACCCCTACTACCTATAATAAAATTTGAAGAGTCATAGTGAAAATGTCAGGGGTGATAAGGATGAAGTAGAACTGATAGTTCTCTTAAAGGAGACAAAGGAATTAAGAGAATCCATTTGGAAAACATTAGAAGATGTTGTTAGGAAAAGAAACATAGATGATAAAGGGGAAACCCAAGTTATCAAAAAGGAAGCTTCCTCAAAAGATGAGATAGTAAAAAAGACTTTTTTCTTTGTGGATGGATTATTTGGAGAAAGGATCCTTGGAAAAGGGGTAACAGAAAAGGAAACTCAAGAGGACCAGGGAATATCCATGGTAGGTAATAATTAATTACATTTTGGGAATCACAAAAAATAAGTTTTATGAGGATGAAGATAGTATAAAGTCTCCCATGGATAGAAGAAAGAAGTCTAAAGACCTTTGTCATGAATTGTTGGAGGAGGTCATAGAATTGGATTAGGTGCTCAAAACAACATGAGCAGCTAAGGATTCTAAGAATAAGGGTCATGACAAATTAGGAAGAAAATAATTTTTAGCTACTAAATCTAAACCAGACTTTGGAAAGGTTTTATGGGATACATAAGAAATTTGTTATTTGAGTTGTGAAGTAGAGATGGTGATGTAGATGGACAACTCAAAATTACCCAAATATTAGGTGCAGGGAAGGGCAACTCTCTTCCCTTAAAGACATGAATCTCCTCTCATGGAATGTTAGGGGCTTAAATGCCCCTAATAAAAAGTGCCTAGTCAAACATAGAATTGTTTTGAGTAAGGTAGAAGGGATTTTGTTAGAAGAGACCAAATTAGATTTAGAGGATATAGATTATTTTAGAAGAATCTTTAATCAATGGCAAGTAGAAGTTGTTATATTGAATGGGGCTTCAGGAGGTCTAGTGTTTATGTGGAATACACTTGCTATTAAATTTGAGCGATTGGTATTAGGGACTCATTGGCTGAGGGGAGAGGTAAGGAGCCTTAATTTAAATTTGATATTCTTGTTTAAAAAATGTTTATGGGTCAATATCATGTCAACAAAAGAAGGGGATTTGGCTAGAATTCAATGCATTCATAGATTCATAGCATTTATCTTCTATAATTATAGGAGGATATTTCGATGTCATCTTGCATAGGAAGGATAAAAAGGGAGGAATTGATAGACCTAGTCATTCACAAAAAGATTTCAGTGATTGTGTATCTAGGAAAAATCTAATGGAGATAGAGTCAAGAGACAATGTTTCTACTTGGAACAAAATGAAATTAGGCTTCAACAACATTGCAAAAAAGTTGGACACATTCTTCTTCTCAAGAGATTTGTCTATTTTTTGCTTTCTCCTTGGAAATCAAAGTACTCTCGTATTCAAGATCAGGACATTTTCCAATTATGCTCACCTTTCTAAGGGATGATAAGCCATTTAAACCTCCATTAAAATTTAAAATATATGTGGTATATGGATGAAATTTTCCTAAGTATGGTAGAGATTCGGTAGAAGGAAGAAATTTTTTAAGGCTCTAAGATGTTTTCTTTTATATCTTAGTTAAAACACGTGAAGAAAAGATTGATTGATTGGAACAAGACATATTTCAAGAATATTTTTCAAACTAAAGGTAGAATTGAAGAGGAATTGAAATCTCTTAATGAAGAAGTAATCAAGAATGGAATGTCTCGGATTGAATTTCTTAGAGAAAATTATTGATGGAATATGAAGATGTCTTATCAAAGACAAAATTCTCTGAAGAAATAAATGAAGGGAGAGTTGGCTAGAGGTAGACGATAGGAATATATTACAAGGAAAAAGAGAAGACTAAATAGAATATCGAAATTTGAGGTGGAAGGAGGATTAATAATTGAGGACCCTATAGATATTTGTAGTAAAATATTTAATTTATTGAATGTCTTCTCAACAATAGGGAGGGTTCAAGGTTAGTTGATCAAGAGACCTTTTTGTAATTTATTTCTAAGATTATATCCAAAGAGTAGAACGGGTTTTTAAATGAAAATATTTTTATTTCAAAATTAGAGACTTCTTTGAATCAATTACACCCAGATAAGGCTCCTGGACTAGATGGCTTCCCAATAGGGTTTTTCCAAAGGTGCTGGAATTTACTAGGGAGAGACATGATAAAGGCTCTAGAAGTAGTAATAAAATTAAGGAAGTTGCTTATAAAAGTTAATAACTCCTTTATAGTCATCATTACCAAAATGGAAAACCTTTTAAATTGGAGGACTTTAGGCTAATTTCGCTTTGCAATACATTATATAAAGATATGACCAAAATAATGGTAAATAGGCTTAAACATTTGCTCCTTGTAGTGTCACAAATTCTACACCTTTATTAATGTGTCCAATTCCACACTCGCCTAACACCTATTTTAGTCTATCCCTTTCCTCTATGTATTATAGGAGATTTATTTGTTTAAATTAATATTACAGGTCTTATTCCAGTTTATTACAACATCACACTCCTATTTGGGCCCTTAATTCTAGGTGTGCTCTTTATTATTTTAATCTTGATTTAATAATAATCTTACCCTAATTTCAACTCTCAAAGAATATTTATCATATCTACACATCTTAATTTGAGCCATTGAGTTGGATTAAACATTTTAATTTTGTTATCTTACATCCCTAGAAATTAGAAAAAAAGTGGATAGGACCATGGCAACCACCACAACGGTCCCAAAAAATTTTCTCCAAATTTCAAGAGGATAATTTGGTGGTCCTTTCTAATTCAAATCTCACTTCGTAAAAAAATATATGAATTCTAAGTTGGCCTAATGGTGACTTTAATTATGAAATCCCTATATAAGCCATCCCTCTCAATTCATTTTCAACAATTAGATTTTATGTTAACATTATCATGAATTCAAGAGTAAATCTAATTCAAGGAGTAGTAAACTACATCAAAGAATCTTCATATTATGTTTCAATTATGATTGCATGATAAATTTTATGTGATTTATCATGTTATTGTATCAACACGTAAATGAATATCCTAAGAACATTGCATCACCTATTGAAGGTATAATTTTATATATGTTTAAGAATTTCAGCCTTGCCCTCATAAGGCAAGCTTTTCCTATTCAATTCCAGTTCAATTTTTATTTCAATCAAGGTTAATACCAAACCTAGGGTTTAACCTAAGGAAAAATCCTATCTACAATCCTCTTTATTTCCTTCTTATGTGCAATTACAGGTATTCAGTGGAGACAGGAAGATCAAAACAACATTAAGACCCAGATATATAGTATCCAACCAAATTTCAACAGAAAGTGCTTGGACCAGGGTGCCTAGTGCCATCATCCTCTAGGAATAGGGTGCCCAATTCCATAGTCCTCCATAGTCAACCTCCAAATTTTTAGGAAGCTCAAGGAGTCATAGTTGTCATCTCCTCATGTTTACAGCTCAACCTAGTCATTGGGACTAGGGTTCCCAACACCTTGGTCTTGTAAATTTGAGCTCATATTTAAGTAACAGGTGCATAATATAATTCCATTCTTAGATGTATACTTTTTTTCTCGGTTCTATTAGGTTATCAACCCATTGTCTTACTATTTTAGTCACTTGTATTCATCTTCTTTGCATAGTTTTACATCCTCTAACATTTTTCATATTCCCTTTCATAACAGCAAAGGAATAGAAACCCTAAAAGTATTCATTGACTCTCTTTCACAAGATTTAGTCAAAGAGAATCACTCCTTTAGGTTCTTTTTAACTCCAATGTATGAATGAAAGTGGAGTTAGGTCCTAATACTACTTGATTCCATTTTCATCCATCGCATTTTCATGAACCCATATATTCTTACACTTTCATATTGATTTTGAGTTTTAGATCTAATTTTTAGATTTAGATACTTTCATTTCATACCTTTTTTTAACATAAAAATATTATTTTATGTATTTTTTGTGTTTGCATGCTTTAGATCATTTCATTACAATAGTTATTAGTTCATTTTAAAATGTCAAATTAGTCTTTGCAAGACTATCATACCTTTGACTATCCACTTTGTTGTGACGACTATCCTTTTGAAGAAGTATATAGAAGAGAAGAACTTGAGGAGGCTCTTGGTTGTTTCCTTTATCCCAATTATTCTAAACCATCCTTTTACCAAAGGTTAATCAACATAATTCAAAAACCATTTAGTAGTGATGACCTTTAGATGTTGGATGAAACTCATGATGACTTCATCCACACCCCTAAATCATTCTCTAAATATCCAAAATCTCACAAGGATATTGTCATGAATTACAAGCCTCTTTATGAACCTTTACATTCTACCAATCCTATTTATGAAGAATCTTATGTGATAAAAAAGAGTTGATGTGGTTGACCATCCTCTTATCAAGCCTTACCTTCTTGAAATGAGGCCCTAATGAACCATGAGAATCCCTCTCCTATATATTCTCTTTTTTCATGAGGATTATTTGGTGAAAGAAAATATTATAACACTTCTTTTACAACTCTTCCTCCTAAGGATGAAGTTTTAAAAATTGATGTTTATATTTCTCCTAAACTATATCTCTCTCATAAGAATATCCTTGATGAAGATGATGATATCATAAACACCTTCCTTAATTTTACTTTACCTTCCATACTTGGTAACTCTCCTAGAGAATAAGTTCTGATGGGAAATGATTTACCATCTCCCAAATTTGTTCCTAACAATGAGGGTACTTTGGTGCAAGAAGAGGTTATGAGCGCTTCTTTCAAAACTCTCCCTTATAAGGTATGCTTCAACATCATTGTAATCGTCATACCCAAGTAGGTTTAATTACTTAGAAGTCAAGGAAAGAATATTATATTCGCATTTAATCTTATGTGCATTTCATCATTTGAAAATCAAAATTTAAATCCAAATAAACATGAAATTGAATTTTAGTTCAAAAATCCAACAACACATGTTGAAAATCATAACTGATTGATCAAACCAGTTAGCTAATTAGTTAACTTGGTTAACTCTTCAATCTCCCCTTTTCACCTCCCCCATGAGGATCATTTGGTTCAAGTGGATGATATTGTAGCTACCTTTCCTATTGACACCATATCTTCTTTTCATTTCAAGGAGTTTACCACTAGAGATGGAGCACGTCTTACCCATAAAGATACTTTTATGAAAGAGGATGAAATCATTATAAATTTAATTAATGCTCTCCCTTCTAAATATGTATCCTTGGAGAAAAAAATCTTAATCAAGTAAATGGAATTCATGTTTCTAATTATGAGAAACCCAAATTCAAGGAACCTTGCAATATCCTAAAGGTTGCAAAATACATATGTGAAAGAGGTGATATGGAAAGTTTCTAAAATACACCACACATTTAATGATTGTGTCAAAAAGAAAGATCCAAATGTTTGTCTAACTTCTCTTTCTTCCCCCTCTCACCCTAAGAAACATATTGATAAGGATCTTGTTGAGAAAGTACATGATATCTTAGCAAAGATCTCCCTTTGGGAATTAATTCAAACTTCCCATTCACACCATAGGTTGATCCAAGTAGTCTTTCATAAAGTGGTTCCTCATCCTTCTTCTAAACCAACTGATATTACATTATCACAAGATGAATTTCTGTCTATAGAGGTTAAAAATAGAGATGATCCCCTTATGATTACTCACATCTATAAAAAAAACATAAGAGGTACCTTAATTGATAATGGTTCAACAATTAACATTTATTGTGTTGAATTATTAGATAAGATAAGTTATAATTATTATTGTATTCAAATCGATCCTCTTTGTGTTCATGGCTTTGATAATGTTCCTAGAGAGTCACTTGGTATAGTCATATTACCCATAAAAGTATGACCAATTACTTTACCTACCCCTATTCATGTCATGCCCAACCATCTTAATTGTAACCTTCTTCTAGGTAGACTATGGATTCATGCTATGAAAGAAGTCCCTATTACTCTTCAAATTACAATAAAATACATATAAACAATGAAATTAACACAAGCAAGGTTGATTCTAATACTTATGATTTTGTTCATGATGAATTAGGATGTGTTTCTCCCTTTAATAATATGATTCCTTCAACAACACAATCACCTATCAATGATGTTTCTTTAGAAAATAATTTGGGTACATTAGACTTTATACCTTCCTTTAATGGGTATAAGATCCCTCAATCTAAGAAGGAAGCCTTGAAGTATCCTTGTGTGTAATTTATCCAAACTTCTTCTAAATCAATTCTCGTCCCTCCTAACAACACATGTATTGATGATGATGAGGGCTCTTTATATTTTGATAGTTGGAATAAACCCTATCCCATAGACATTTCAACATCTACACATGGATACAATAGATTTGGTTTAGGGTGTATGCAAAAAAGTTTTGATGGTCATGAGAAATATACATCACACTTTTCCAAATAAATTCTAGGTTTCCAAAGTCCTCTTTTTGTCGAAATCCCCTTTCCCATTGTCTAATACATCTATGTCTTCTTACAGCTCATCACAAAAAAAGAGTATTTTATGTGAGCTTCTTAAAGAGAACTTGATTACTCTCCCTTTAAAACATCAAAGAAAGTAGTGTAAGAAAAATCAACAAAATCCTTTTTTTTGTAAGTATTATCAAATGCATGGACACTCCACTAATGAATGTCATAATTTAGTGAATAAAATTAAACAACTTATTGTTACTGGTACCATTCAAATATCTTCTCTTGTCTCTTTGTTGGGGGGCAAGAATGATTTCCAAATATGAGTCCTTCTTAACATTAAACTTTTCCTTTGTGAAGTAGTGCCTTCTATAACAATCTCTTATAGATTGTGGAGCTATATATTCCCATTGAGGATCTTCTTCCTCTTAATAGAATAAGTAACACTAATTAGGATCTTATCCTTTCCTTGTAAGTGAATATTTTTATTTGGACCTCGTCCTTAGTGTTGAAAGTCTATAATCATTCATCAAATT
This sequence comes from Cryptomeria japonica, assembly GCF_030272615.1. Lineage (NCBI taxonomy): Eukaryota > Viridiplantae > Streptophyta > Pinopsida > Cupressales > Cupressaceae > Cryptomeria > Cryptomeria japonica. The sequence goes on along the minus strand of NC_081407.1, from coordinate 681,131,003 downwards.
CTATTTACTAAGTTGTATCTTTTATAATGAACCTTCTATATTGTGATATGCATCCCTACTGAGGAGAGCTTTCTTATCTTATAAGTGTGTGTCTTTTATAAATGATCTCTCTTTGGTGTCGTTGTCTCCATGCTTGGGGGGGGGGAAAGAATAATGTTTCAATTCTCTCTTTTTCTAATGATTTCCTTTTTCCTTTATTTAGTTGCATCTTTCATAATTTGATTTTATTTCTTGCATGTGTGTTCCATGTTTAGGATCTATTCTATGTTTGAAATGGTACATCTTTTCTAAAAAATATCTCCTTAGTGAAAGTGTGCAATCATTTATTAAGAATCCATTTTTTCTTAAAATGTTTCAATTCTCTCTTTTTCCAATGATTTCCTTTTTCGTTTGTTTAGTTGCATCTTTCATAATTTTATTTTATTTCTTGCATGTGTGTTTCATGTTTAGGATCTATTATTTATTTGAAGTGGTACATCTTTTATGAAAAATATCTCCTTAGTGAAAGTGTGCAATCATTCATTAAGAATCCACTTTTTCTTAAACATTGGAGAAGGTGTGTATTCTTAGTCTTCTTCTCCTTCCAAGATGTCATCTTTATTCAGGATCTCTTCTACTCTTGAAGGTAGATACCTTTATGCAACAATCTCTTCCTCCTCTATCAATCATGCATCCCTCAAGAGGGTCCCTTTACTATTTTTGCAAGATCCCTTTTACAATTATCTCTTCCTTTCTTAAATAAATGAAGCCTATCAAGTCTCTTTCTTTATAGATTGGAATGCATGAATTATTGATTAGCGGGTATCTCTATGGTGTTGAAGGTGTTTGTTCTTGTTTCTATCTATCTTAAGACATCAACATAAGACTATGTTGACATCTCAAGGGGAAGGCATATATGTAGCCTCCTAGTTGTATTTTCAACTATTGATTATCAATATCGGATTGTTGCATACTCATTTTTCATCCCTACTTTGTCCATCATTTATGCGATTATTGCATCCTCATGCTTAATCCTCATTTTATTTATCAAAATGGAATTGTTGAATCCTTATGCTTCATCCTTATTTTATGCATCATTTATCTTATATGGGGTTACACATGCTCAAAAGTATACAAAACAAATTCTTATATGAGATGTTCCTAAAAACAAAAAACAACATATGTAGCAAGATGAGTGGAACTAGTAAAACACAACTAGAATATTCTAACTCTCCTCACCAACATGGATCACCTAGCTTGATGAAAATTTCTAGCCTATGGAATCCATGTTCCTTCTATATCTCCCATAAACCCATAACATAATTACTTTGATAGTGTTGGATCATGGTTTATTGTTCTTCCAATTGGTGTACATCTTTGTTCTTTATATAAGTACACTTGTGCACTTGCAATAGCATGCCAACAATGATATTAGTGGTTGAGAAATTTTTATTCTTGAGGTCTTGTCAACTAGTGGACTTGGATCTTTGTGGTTTAGTATTGATGTTATTTTCTTTTCTTTATACTTGAAGGTTACTTTCATGGATTGATTGGATCATATGGTTGGGAGATTGATCACCCCTCAAAATTATCTTATCCCTTTTTTTTTTTTTCTCTTATATGGTCTATCTCTTCATTTCCACTTTACCGAGAGTATGATCATAAGATCATACTCTGCTATTAAAGATGGGGCTAAATGTAGCATCATAAATTGTACACCTTTATTAATGTGTCAAATTTCACACTCTCCTAGAACCTACTTTAGTATTTCCTTTTCCTGTATTCATTATAGGACCTTTATTGATTTAAATTAATTTTATGGGTCTTATTCCACTTTATTGCATCATCAAACTCTTATTTGGGCCCTTAATTCTAGGAATGCCCTTTATTATTCTAATCCTAATTTAATCCTAATATGACCCTAATTTCAGCTCTCAAAACATATTTTAAATATCTACACATCTTAATTTCAACCACTGAGTTGGATTCAACATTAGAATCTTGCTATCTCACATCCATAGAAATTTGGAAAAAAAGTGGATGGGAACATGACGACCACCACCAGGGTCCCAAACTTTTTTCCCTTAATTTTGGAAGTTTAATTTGATAGTCCTTTGTAATTCAAATCCTGCTCCATGCAAAAATTATATCAATTCTAAGTTTTCCTAATGGTGACTTACAAAAGGCATCTTTCTTAATCTATTTTCAATAATTATATTTTGTTCTAACATTATCATCAATTTAGGAACATATTTGATTCAAGGATCAGTAAACTACATCAAGGAATCTTCATATTATGTTTTAATTATGATTTCATGATGAATTTTATGTTATTTATCATGTAATTACATCAAATCGTGAAGGACTTGTCCTAAGAATGTTGCATCACATATTGAAGGTATAATAATTTACATTCAAGAATTTCAACCTTCCCCTCAAAAGGAAGGCTTTTCCAATTTAGTTCAAGTTCAATTTTTCTTTCAATTAGGGTTATTTACAAACCCAAGGTTTTACCTAAGGAAAACCCCTATCCACGACCCCCTTTCTTTCCTTTTTGTGCATAGATACATGTATCTAGTGGAACAAAGAAGATTAGAACAATATTAAGACCTAGAGAAAGAGTATCCAACCAAATTTCAGTAGAAAGTGCCTGGACTAGGGTGCCCAACACCATAGTCCTCCAAGACCAGGGTTCTTAGTGTCCTGGGCCTCCTCAATCAACCTTGGATTTTTTAGGAAGCTCTCAATTAGTTTCAAATTTCATCCCCCCCATATTGTAGCTCAACCTAGTCTTAGGGATTAGGGCACCAAACATCCTAGTCCTATCAATTTGAGCTCAAATTTTGGTTACAAATGCACAAAAAAATTCTATTCTTAGATTAATTAAGTTATTAGTCTATTGTGTTACTATTTTAGTAAGTTGTATTCATCTTCTTTACATAGTTTAACATCCTCCCATATTTTTTTATATTCTCTATCATAATATCAAGGGAATAGAAACCCAAAAAGTATTCCTTGATTCTCTTTCAAAAGAGTTTGTTCAAAAGAATCACTACTTTAGGTTATTTCATATTTAAATGTATGAATGAAAGTGGAGTTAGCTCCTAATACTACCCGATTCCACTTTCATCCATTGCAATCCTAAATATCATCTCAAAAAAATATACAAGGTTTGTTCTAGGCAGATCAATCTTAGATGGAGCTATTATAGCTTTGGAGAAAATTCACACTCTTCAGAATATAAGGGATTTTAGGATGTTAATAAAGATAGACATAAAGAGATCATATGATATGGTTGATTGGAGACTCGAATGTAAAATTATTCAAGCCTTTGGCTTTAATTAGGGGATAAATTAGAATTTTGAATGTGTTTCAACTCCAAGGTTCTCTATTTTGTGTTAATGGTTCCCTGGTAGGATTCTTTAAGGTCTCTAGAGGTTTAATACAAGGAGATACCATATCTCCCTTTCTCTTTATTCTATTGGAAAAGGATTTGAAAAGAGACAATAATAATGAACACTCCTTGGGTCAAATAAAAGGAATTAGAATTGTGAGGAACATTGTGGCTACTCATCAGCAATTCGTAGATGATACCCTACTTTTGTGAATAGCTAAAAGAAAAGAAGCCAATAAATTTTTGAATATATTAATTTCTTATGAAAAGGCTTCACGACAAGAAATTAACAAGGATAAATTAGAGGTTTTCTTCTTTATGACTCCTCAAAAAAAGGAGATGAATATCTTGTAGGTTTTAATATTCAAAAAAGGTCAAATGCATTGTTCATATCTTGGTCTTCCAATTGATAAGTGAGTGAGGAATAAAAAATTATGAGATCCTCTAAAGGACAAGATAGATAAATGGTTAAATTATTGAAAAGAAAAATAGCTCTCATGGGAAGGGAGGTTAGTGATATTGAAATAAGTGATTTCTTCTCTTCCAATTTATCATTTATCATATCTTTCCTTGACAACTAGTGTTAATGCATCATTGATTTAGAAAATTAGGAAGTTCTATTTGCAAGGAATGATGGATAAACATAAATTTTCTCTTATTTCTTGAGAAAAAAATTGCAAGCCAAAGGAATATCAAGGGGTAGGGATGAGAGACCAAAATTGATAGAATATAGTCCTTGGGGATAAATTGGTGTGGAAGATGATAGAGGAGTCAAATTTAAAATGGGGGAGAATTTTAAAATCTCTATATTTGAATCATTCAGATCCTATAGAAATAGTGAAGGTGAAAAAATCGCTAAAAGATTTAGGGTTTGGAATTTCCTGTTAAAATATAGGCCAGTAATAGTAGATTTTCTCTCTTGGGATGTTTATAATTGAGAGTCAAGATTATTTTGCGAATATTATTGGGGAGGTTATTAGAGCATAGATAGTTTATTCTTAGTAGAAATTGTTGAAAAAAAATTGAAGCAACATTGGGGAGACAAAGTGAGATATTATGTATTTTTCCCTTATGGTGACCCTACTTTGGGTTGGGAATACAAATATTTATCTCAACTTCCTTTACCATTGGCAGAAGTCAAATTGTTAACATAAGTTATTAAGATGAGGGAGATCTCTTTTAGATAAGGGTGGGTGAACTAATTTGGATAGGCTCTAAACATGGCCAATATAACTCTAAGGATGGATATAAAATTATTGCTAATTTATAGAAAATTGAGAGATCTAACATCCCTGTACACTTATGCTAGGGAAAACAATACATGCTTAAAGCAAGAGATTTTTCATGGGATACCATCTAAAGGAGATTCCTTACTACAATGATATTTATAAGGATGATCTATGAGGTTCCATCAAGGTGTGTATTATGTAAACATCATGAAGGTCATATAGATCATATTTTTTTAGGATGTCCCTTCTCACCTGAATGTTGGAGATGGATGTGTGATAAGTTGGGTTGGGTGTCATCTCTTCCACATGATATTATTTTTTTTTTTCAAATGTGTCCAATGAAGTGTGTCCCTTCTTTTGAATATGGGGAATTTGGAAGGAATGAAATAGGATTTGTTTTAGGACAAAGAAATGCACCTCATTTCTTTTTAGAAAAAGGTTGAAGTAGCTATTGTATAGATTATAGGATTAATTCTACCTCAATATATCTTGGGGAATTTACTGAATGGGATGGGAAAATGAGATTTTCATTGTTAGGGTTGAGAATACCTCCCCATATTGCAAATAAAGATGGCGACTCCTTCTCCAATAGATCACAAGCTAAATGGAAACCTCCGAAGTAAGGATGGTATAAAATTAATTTTGATAGGGACTCTCAAGGAAATATAGGGCCCTTAGGAGCAACCTGCATTATTAGGAATAATAATGGAGAAACTATTTGTTTCTTATCTATTCCTTTACAAAGAATATCAATAATATTGCATACTTTAATTCTCTAAAGCTTGGACTTATTTTATGTAAATGAGTGGGTATTAGCAAAGTAGAGATTGAAGGGGATTCAACTCTAGTGATTAGTGTTGTGAGATCAAGCTCAATTTTTCATTGGAAGTTGAAAGCATTGCTATATACAATTTTACATCTACTAAAACACTTTTAGGCATACACAATTAATCACATTTATCGAGAAGGAAATAAAGAAGTGGATATCTTAGCCAATAAAGTAGTTTAAGGTTTGAAGGAAGTATATAAAGTGAATAATCTAGTTTGAATTAATCCATGTGTGAGTTTATGAGGTTATAAAGATAGAGATATGAGGAAGATGAGATATTATTCAAAATATAGGATGGCTAATGGCTAGTAAGTATGGAGAATTCAAATTTGAATGTGGTGGTAATTCCTCCTCAGGATGATTTCAATTATTTGGATTGATGTAATTATAGTTGACAACTCTACCCTTTGGCAGGGATGAAGTGTAGCCATTCAATGACATAGAGTGTTTCCTAATCATTCATGTCCTTTGTGGCGTGCCATTTGTCCTTCTTTTTGAATGGTGGTGAGTGAAGGTAGACAGATGATAGTTGATAGTGACAAGATATAATCTCTAACGTATTAAAGAAAACAAATTTTCTCAATTCACAACATTTCCCACTCCATAAATGTAGATTGGATGGAATGTGTCCTTTTTTCTCCTTCGATGGTGGTGGATGGATAGATTAATTTAGAGATTTGAAAGGATTATGTACTATGGTGATTAGTGATAGCATTTATGGTATAATTCTCCCTAGAAGTTGGTAGAAATTTGGCTTTATTTTCACAGTCTATTGGAAGTTCAACATATACATCCATATCCTCTATTTATAAAATATTTCTTCCCATTTTTCTCATTTCTTCAAGATTTTCTCCTCCTTTCCATGGATTATCCAATTAGATTAGCGGCCCGTAAATAGAAAATGGCTTTGTTAGGAGAGATATGTCAAAAATGTCTAGAGGAGGTGCTTAATTTCTTGCATAGGTTGATTTTATTTGTAGTTAAATCTATATTGGATCTAGAATTTCTCAATGCTGACCATAGATATCTAGTTAATATAGACATCCAAACAATGTTTCTTGCCACAATGATATCCAAAAGAATTGTGTCATCACATTTTTAAAGATACTTTTTTAGGTGACTTGGATAGAGTTTTGTTGTCTGTGGATGAAAGACTTACAATCTCACTCCTAGGACAATATTCTGTTGTGGAATTTGGAATGAGGGAGGTGTCAAGGCTCCCAATTATTACCATTTGGAATCAACAGGGTTTTGAGGGAAGATAATTTTGGATTAAAAGGGGGTTTCTTTTTCTCAAGAGAGTAATGGGCTTCTTTAAGAAGGGTTGGGTAGAAAGCCATTGGAGATGATGTGAAAAAAGATGAAGCTTGGTTATTAAAATATAAGTATGATGAGCACCTAGAAGGTTTGGGGACTCTAGATTCTAGTGAAGATGAGGAGGAGCTGAGCTTAGATCAGGTGGAGTGACTTTTAAAGGCTCTTGATTGTGTTCTTCAACAACCAACCATAGACATCCAAGACCCAAAGAATTACAATGTGGGTTGAGGTGTGACAATCCTTGTTTAATTGTTCATAGAAATCTTTTCTTTGTTTCTGCATCTGATTATTTTTTTATATAATATGGACATTTCAGGTTTTGTTTTGGCTTGATATTATGATTTGATAGGGTAGTTTGTTTAGGTGGCCTCCCCTATTTTGTCTACTTTTAAAAAACTGTAATTACTATTTTTAATTAATTTAAAAAACTTTTGTCTTCGACCTTTTACTAAGCGACAAAAATATTATTCAAAAAGAGATTATAAAAGCCATGAAGTGAGGGAAGAGAAAGAGCCCCCCAAAATTTTTAAAGATCTAGAAATTAAAAACCTCTCAGGCTCTTAATCACTTGATCTCTAAAGGATTTCGAAAGTTATATCAGTAGATCACTTTGATTCAAAGGAAATGGTTTTAACTCAAATATCTTATGGGTTGTTGGAAATAAAGTTGGGACCGTGAAAGAGAGTGCCATGATAGGTTGAAAATTAAGAAATCCAAAATATTTAGGGCTAATGATCAAGACCTATTCAGGTATTTATTATGTTTAATTGTATAGGATCACTAATCAATAACATAGAGAGACAACTCATATGGATGTAATAGCTCTAGAAGATAAATAACAAGGTTCCCCTCTTTTATTATCTTGCATGAATCGTGATCTACATTGGATCCTTCTAGCATTTTTTTTTAAACTAATAGAGTGTGCCTCTATCACCTTTTTGTCACTATAAATGATACTCTATGCCATTCATGAATGTATGATTATTTTTCTTCTAATGAATGTCTTATTTCTGGCTCCTTTGTTCGTGAAGTATGAATCATGTATATTTATTAATTTTTAATTTTTATAAAGATTGGTTTCAGATGGCATTGATTTTGAAAGTTGTAAAGGGATTTATTCATTCTGGGTAGCTAGGTTATCGATTTTGTTTCACCTTTATGGGTGTCTCCCATGAGAGGATTGAAATTTATGACTTATGTTTGAGTCACTTATATCATTTTGTTCTCTTCTTAAAATTAAAGGACTATGGTATTTTGTGCTCAATTCACAAAAGAGGTACCCCATAGTAGAATATTACTTATAGAGTACTTCAAGTCCTCTATAAAATATTTGCATTCAATATATTTCCCCTTTCCTCAAAGTTCCTTAGTTTGGATGTTCATTTTACTCTCCTTTCCCAAATCCCCCTTTCAAATGAAGAGTTGGCTTCTAAAATCTTGGAGGTTGTTTTGTGAAGTGCAATTCCTCCACCATTAACAAAAATTCCCATAAGGACAATTTCTATGAAGTCTCAACTGTAATGATCATATATATATGTATGTATGAATGTATATATGCATGTATGTATATATGTGTATATGTATGGGTGTGCATGTGTGTGTGCATTTGTGTGTATATATGCATGTGTGTCTGTATGTATATATGTATGTATGTATATCTATATATTGTTGGCTTGTGATGTAGTCAAGGAAGGGAGATCCAATGAAGGACATCCCAACCTTGCATCTTAACACATAAACCATGCAAAACATACCGGTAATAAAATAGCAGCAAGGGCAACTGGTAACAAGATAAAACACATAACCGGTAAATAACTTAAATAAATCTTATTACAGTGTTAAGGATTACACATGCCACATGCCGGTACATAGTCCAGGATACCAGTAATGCTTACAACATAATTACAAGATCCGCAGATCATCCTCATATCATATTGTCTTCCAGAAATAGTCTATCACTTCTAGCCTAATCCAGACCTCAGCCTTCCGACCTTAGTCCAACTGGATCAGAATCCTACTGGATCTACATCTTCACTCGATCTTATAACTCTGTCTTCTATCTTCTTACTTCTATCTCCTAAAATGACTCATCAACTTCCATATATACCATCCGCAAATAATTATATCTCAATCAAGTCAGCCCAAAGATCAACCGATTCATGAAATGTGTAACGGTAACATGTCGGCTCAAATCACTAGGAACAAAAAGAAAAATATAAAATGATGCGCAGACTTCTAGGAATACCATACAAGGCCCAAAGAAACATCTCCAATGATCCACAAGTCACAAAGATCAACTGCAACCTGATCCATTTTTGCTCAACACACTACAAGACTAATCGGTAAGAACACATAAACAATGAGCCAATACTAGAATTGATATCTCACAGGAAGCAAATCCAAAAGCTATGAAACTCAAACACGATAAAGACAATGAACTCAAGGGAATAAACCCAAAACCATAGTGCTAAACACTCAAACATGAATAAATGCCACAATCTCAAGCAACTCCACTAAAAAACTGCTAAACTAGTAAGAACTAGACTGATGCTCCTGCATCAAACTCTTCGGGTTAATTGAAAAGTGAGTCCCATCACTTAATCTGGTTCAACGACCTATCAGTAGGTACCTACAACTAGGGGTTTTGATGATCTAACTATAGCTTCTGGTTGCCTCTCCATGATGATCTACTTGTCCAAACTATGGTTTGTCTCAATCGATGACCTGTTCAAGTTTCCACCCACTAACTGCCTCAAGCACAAGCTCTAGGATTGGTGGTCTACTTGCAAACCTTTGTCTGCCTCACGTTCAATGATTTGAACAAGTCCACAAGTTGCCTCAATTTCCTCTCCAACCAGCCAGTGCAAAAATAACACTCTGTCCAACAACAGGTTCATAAACCAGCTCTAATACCATTTGACACAGTCGAGGCAGGGAGATCCAATGAAGGATAACCCAACCTTGCATCTTAACAAATAAACCATGCAAAACATGTCGGTTAACTTGTAACATAACAACAATAAGAACAACCGGTAACAACACATAACATATAACTGGTAAATAACTCAAATAAATCTTATTACAGTCTGAATGATTACACATGCCACATGCTTGAATGCAATCCAGGATACAAATAATTCTTACAACACAATTACAAGATCCGGTGATCATCCTCATATCATATCAGCTTTCAGAAACGGTCTTCTGGTTCTACCCTAATCTGGACCTCAGGCTTACGGCCTCAGTCCAATCGGATCAGAATCTTGTTGGATCTACATCTTCACTCAATCTCATATCTCTGTCTTCTATATTCTTACTTTTATCTCTTCAAATGACTCACCAGCTTCCATATATACCATTAGAAAATAATTATAACTCATTCAAGTCAGCCCAAAGACCAACCAGTTCATGAAACGTGCAATGGTAACATGTCAACTCAAATTACTAAGAACAAACACAAAAAAATAAAATGACGCACGGACCTCCGGGAATACCGGCCAAGGCCCAAAGAAACATCTCCAACAATCTGCGAGTCATGAAGATCAACCGCAACCTAATCCAACTTCGCTCAACACATTGTAAGACTAACTGGTAAGAACACATCAACACTAGGCCAATACCAGAATTGATATCTCAGCGGAAGAAAATCCAAATGCTATGAAACTTGAATATGGTAAAGACAATGTGTATGCGGGAAAAGTGGGTCAATAAAACTCAATATGTGAAAATATTACTAAAAGACTAGTCCACACACACACAGAGGACTTCTTGGTGCAAGCTATGGAGTAACAAACTATTACTTAGCTTCCCAAGGTGGGTCCCATGGTTCTTTATCTCATAATGTCCCTCAAACCAATGTTTTTGCTCTTAGATCACTGAGCAAAATGGTTTAGGGATGTCAAATACAAGAACAAGGGATGTTTTGATAGATTCTAGAATGAAATGCATCCTAAGCTATGCATGATTCTAGAAATGCAATAAACTAGGTGATAAGATGACAAGGTTAGTATGGATACTATCCTAACATGATATATTTAATCTATGATTGAGCTAAATGATAAAGAAAGTATTCTAAACATGCATATTTAGACTAATTTCTATTCTAAAGAGAGGCCAAATGATGAGCATAAAAATGATATATGGAAGCTTGAATGTATTTGAGCATAAGTGTAATACTACAAATTTGGAGGATGATCAAAATGGAGGAATGAGAGCTCTATTTATAGCAAAAATAGGGCAATGGATGGTCAAGATTAAATGGTTTAATCAAGGGCTGAGTTTGAAAGCTGGGGATCCATGTTTACAATTGGCACCAATGAAATGGTGACAAGTGTCAACATAGGGTTGGGTTGAGAGAAGGGGTTGGAGGCATTAAATGCCTGAGAAGACCTTAGGGTTATCTAGAGATAAGGGTTAAGCTTAAGTTATGTTTACCCAATGGATTAAGAGTTTAATCCAAGGATAAACCTTTGTGCAAATGATTAAGAGATAATCATGGTCAAAGCATTAAAGGCTTGATGAGACCCTTGGGTTGGGTGAAGGTTGAGTTAAAACAAATATTTTAACCATGTAAGAGGGTTTGAGTTAACCATTAATGGTTATTGAAGACTTTGGGGTTTTAAGTGGTAGGGGGTTTGAAGCCTTTAATGGTTATCAAAGACTTTGAGGAATTAAGTGGTTGAAGGTTGAAAGCCTTTAATGGTTATCAAAGACTTGGAGGTTTGAGAAGTGACCTCTCCTTTGCTTAGGAATGTGACAAAGTTTAGAAGATGGTTTAGGCTAATTAGAAGTGATTAGAAGATTCTAGAAGGGATTACAAAGGGGTTTAGGATTTTGCAAGTGGATGGAGGGATAATAGGATTTAATTGAAATAAAGTAATTTAATTCAATTTGGTTGTAATTTGGGGAAATTAAATAAATTAGATTTATTCAATTTAGGATAACTATTTAATTAAATTTGAATTTAATTAAAAGTGGATAGGGGGGATTTAATTGAATAAAATGATTTATTCATTAAAGGGGTATAGTGAATTTTATTTAAATAAATTGAGTAATTTACTTAATAAAATAGAGGAATGTGGATAATTTAATTAAATTAGATTTAATTAAATAGAGAAATGAACAAAAACTATTCATTTATGAATATGGTCATTTTTATATGTCTACACAATGAACTCAAGGGAATAAACCCAAAACCACAATGCTAAACACTCAAACATGAAGAAATGCCACGATCTCAAGCAACTCCACTGGAAAACTGCTCAAACAGTAAGAACTAGACCAATGCTTCTGCATCAATTTGATGATGATGTTTGAGTTGTAATGAGTTAATTGATGACTTGTATTGTGTTGTCATTGATGGAGACCATGTTTTTTAGTCATCCGAGTCATTTAGTCCAACCAGTAAAGCCTAACCGATAGTGGAGTCAGTTAAATAGTGAACTGCTAAACATGATAGCAAATTGGTGAACTAAGACAGTGCTATGATCAAGCGACCGGTACGGAAGATCGGTGAAGAGTTAGATATTATAGTTTGGAATGTTTGTTCATGACTTTGCAGGAGTCTATGATTGGAACTACATCAGCAGATTATATGAACAAGTTATGATGCATTGAGCAGTCGATCAAGAAAAATAGTTAACTGGTAAAGCAGAGACACTTAGATAGGTAAACTAGTAGACTTAATGTTTTATTTTTGTTTGTGGCCAACATAAGTAAAGTGTGTTGAGAAAGATTGACCAGATACATTGAACCTAGGAAATTTTTCCAAGATTGTTTTTTGACTTAGCAGAGCTGATTATAAAAGGATGAATATTGTGTGATGATGTATCAGATGAAGGATCTAGATTGAACATTTGATTGTGCGGTGGAAGGTGAAGCTCTGTATTGATGTCTAGTTGGTGTTAGTTATATAACTAAACCAGATCTAATCAGACACATAAGTGCTATATGCAAATCAACTACCTGTTGTTTCCTAACAGTTGTAATAGTCTAAATCCCTTAACTGGGTAGGTCCTAATAGGCCTGAATGTGTAAATCCCTTAACCGTGTAGCTCATTAATTTGGGTTTAAATCCTCTAGTGCGGTTACTCCTAGCAGGGTAAAGCTTCTAACAGGGCTAAGTTGTAAAATCCCATCACCACATGGCTCCTAACAAGGTCTTCTCTTAACCAGGCATTGTTGTAATGCTCCTAACTGGGCTAGGCCCTTAACAGGGTGCATTCCAAAAGAGAACATTATTTTGTGGGTACCAATTCCCACCATGGTTTTTCCCATTTGGGTTTCCACGTGAAAAATATCGTGTTATGAGGTGCATGCTTTATTGGGTGTTAGCTTATGTGGTTATTTTCCTTGCATGCTTGTTTAGTTTCAATTTGATTAAAGTGGTGATTAGATTTGTGTATGTATATGTATGTTTACTAAAATTTATGTATGTATATGTATGTTTACTAGAATAAATTATATACCCTTTATAATTTAACACTATGTTTAGCACTTGTTTTGGAGGTTGTGTTTTATTTGGTGGAAATAAGTTCAAGTTAGGTTCAAATTAACAACATTGGTCTCATCCCCAAGTGTCTCCAAGTGTCTTAACCTTTGTATGGACTAATTAATCTGACCAGGGCACTAAATTCCCCTATCCTCCCAATTTGGATCTAAAATTTAATATTTTATTATTATATCGATATTATCCACCATTGTTGGATGCCTCAAAGGTTGTTGAGAACATCCATAGAATAGAAAATAAATTCAAAAACTATTATTTCAATAGTAATTCATCAGATCATTGGTGTTATTTCCAAAACATTTAAGAAGAAAAATATCTCTCTTTATTGCATGGTTTAGGCTAGACAATTTCATCACTAGAGAAAGTGGTTCACAAACCATCAAATTGAAAATAAATTTTCTCATTTATCGTAGAGCATAGAGACAATGGGCCCCATTGTCTCTCAAGGGGAGAAAATTATCCTATATCAATCTATGAGAACTCGTGGCATCTGCATAGCCAAAAGATGTTCAAAATTTTAAAATCTTTTTTTTAAAATTTTTTTAATGTTTTTATAAATTAAAAATTTAAAGGCCTTTAGAGTAGAATCAACCTTGATAAATTTTATTGGTTGCTTAGAATTGGTGTCATAAGCTTCTTTCCAGGAAACTCAAACTGGTTCTCCTGAAGATCTTTGCAATGATTCCAAGAAGTTGAAAGTTTTACCAATATATTGGGAGTTATGACCCCACCAAGTTGAGGTACCAAAATTAAATATATTTTTTTTGTAATTTTTAAATTTGTATTTAATTTTGTCATCATCCAACTATCTATTTCAACTTCCAAGTATCACACAATTGTGATGACCTTTCAACTTCTTGACATTGTATAAATGACTCATGTCAAAGCTATCAAATATAGCGTTTGGAGGTATTCCTCTCTACCAATTGCCAATTTGTACCTTTATTTTGTATTGATTGTTGTGTGTTAGATACAATACTATCAATTACTCACTGGGTATTATCTCTCAAATTCTCATATAAAATCAAATCATTTTTATGTTACCAAATTTTGGATAAGTAACATATTTAATATATTTGATTTTCACAACATTTATTAATCCCAATTCATTATCATTGGATAAATTTGTTAATCATTGTGATTTCCTTAACTATCTTAGGATAATTTAAATAAAATGTGTGATTTTACATCTATAAATAACTCTATATTTTCATGGAAGAGAATCATAGGGCCAGGGTGAATATGTGGGTGGCAAGTAAGTTATAATTCATGAGACTTAAATTGTATCAATTTATTGCTAAGTCGAAGATGGGGTGATTTATTTTTCTCGAGAGGGGGTGTATTGTGGCATCCCACCCACCCAAGTCACTTTCCATTGAGCTTTGGGAGATTCTATTGACTTGGAATTATAGTTGATACTACACAATTTTAAATCAACCCACTGTCCCCTAACTATAACCGACCTATTCACTCTTATAATAAATATCATAAACAATTTAATTTTATAAAATTACAATTCAATTAAAATCAAAAGATTACATAAAATCAATGACCTTGAGACTATTGTTGAAATTAATGACTTACATATAGATTACAAAAAAAAAATCTCACTAATACAAAAAAATCCAAACTAAAAAAAAAACCAAAACCAAAATCAAAAGATATTTAACACATTAAAAAAAATATTAAATATTTAATATACACAAAATAAAGCACAACATCCACATAAATAAAATATAATATAAAATGCACGAAGAGATAAATATCTCAAAGATATTAGTAGACAGGGAATGGATGAGAAGATATTTGGAGTCTATGATTGACAAACTCGTATGCAATGACAATTCAAAGAAAAAGAGTAGCCAATAAAAGAAAAGTTCTTACACTAGTATAAATGCTAACAAAATGTCATACGGCAATACACAGGCTTATTACCTGAGAATAGTATCCACTCCCATCATGTAGCTTTCAGTGAGAGGTTCACAGCTTCCTACCAAGCCTGACTTCACGTAGCTAAACGTCAGAACTCACGGACAAACCTCTTCTGTGGGACCTCAGGGTGACAAAGAATGGATGTGAAATGGGCTTTCCTGACATGCTCTGCAGCCGGCATTGATGAGTTTTGTAACAAAAACGATCAGCTTTTTTAGTTTATTTTTTATGGGAGTAAGATGAATACAGTCGAGGGAAAAACGACAGCTCCAAGAATGGCTTTACAATAATTGTGAAGAAAATGCAGGTTAAACCTTAAAAGTAGGTATTTTGTTGATTAATGCATGTGAAGCTATAATCAATCAACAGTGACTACCCAACTGCTTTCATTCACAGGCACATGAAATTAATCCATTTCAATAAGATAGAGTCAATAGATATTTTGCCTATGTTTCTAAAACTTTGTGGCGAAATGATCAGTTTGGTTTTGCTTGGCTCCATCGCCTTTATATAAGCTAAGCTCTACGTAGTGATATTTCAGAAACTACGATGTATGGTATAACACATATGGTTTATAGGTTCTTCAATATTTATAAAGTTATGTGATTTGATGATAAAATATTTGTAATTATGATGTCATATATTTAGGGTTCAAAAGACGATAAACAATACTATGGTTGGGTAAGTAAACTAAGCATCGACTTTGTTTTGCAAAGGACCACATTTTCTCTTCTTCGCCGCCCTAGGTGTTTTGCAAAGGACTACATTTTCTCTTCTCCGCCGCCCCCACTATTTCTGACATTAGCGTCACAATGTGCCTGCCATGTGTGCAATGGGTTTCATATATACAAGAAAGTCGTTCCAACTCTATAAATAGACCTCCTCCGAAAGAAAGGAACGAAAGACGGGGTGAGTTTACAGGGAAGAGAAGAGAAGAGAATACATAGATGGAGGGGATGTTCAATTGCGAATCTGAATATGGGTCTCAATTTGTTGAGGGTTCCAGCTGTGAAGATCTGGAGCTGGTCAAGCGCCTAGGCGAGGGCAACATGAGCACGGTTTTCTTGGCAGTCCATCGTGGCACCAACAAAGCTTTTGCAGTCAAAGTGATGAGTAAGCAGATTCTTCAACAGAGAAACGCCCAGAAAATGGCAGTTACGGAGAAGGAGATTCTGTCTTGTTTGGATCATCCATTTCTGCCGTCTCTGCTTACCCACTTTGAGTCAGAGACGCATACATTTCTGGCCATGGAGTATTGTTCTGGAGGAGATATTAACGTCTTGAGGCACAGGCAACCCAGTAAAACCTTTTCAGAGTCCACCATAAGGTGAATATTTATGTCTTCTTCTATATTTCTAACTTGCCTTTGGTGGATATCTGCGTCCTGCTTTATTCTGATTTAGATGTGGAAATGACCCAAACAACGCGTTTACCGAAAATTTCAATATCAATCTAATTATATTTGTTATGTTTTTGCAGTCGGTGCATAAACTTCTCCTCTATAATTGGAGAGTTTTTGAGAGAATAAGCTAATTGAAAACTTTGTAGGATTATCTTTGTTACTATATTATTGTTCAGACATTTTTGTCTGTATATATAATAGTTAGATTCCTCGAGCAGAACAGGTTACATACTGGTAGTGGAAGTCATTTTTTTTAGGTGACGTGTTTTCATCCATGTGCAGGTTTTACGCGGCAGAGGTGATTGTAGCGTTGGAGTATTTGCACGAGAAAGGAATCTTACATCGAGATCTGAAGCCAGAGAACATATTGGTGCAAGATAGTGGACACATAATGCTCACTGATTTCGATCTGTCCCTGCGTCTCATATCTGATCATGGCGAATATAACGAATGGAAATCTCGTTCGTTTGTGGGTACAGAGGAGTACATCGCACCGGAGGTCCTGTGGGGCAAATTCCATTCATACCCAGTCGACTGGTGGTCTTTCGGCGTCATTCTGTACGAAATGAGTCACGGGCAGACACCTTTTAGGGGGTTTAGTCGAAAGGACACCTTTGTGAATATTATGACCAAGGACCCCTTTTTCTCATCCTCGTCTTCTCTGGATGATCTTATTCAGAAGCTCCTTGCGAAAGAGCCGACAGAGAGGCTAAATAGAAAGCAAATAAAAAGCCACCCATTCTTTTGGGGCATGAGATGGGATCAACTGCAGTTTGTTTCTAGGCCTCCTTTTGTGCCGCCGCTCTCTCCTGAACCTCTTCTCACATTTCACAAAGAAAATGAGGAAGAAGAAACAGAAGACATGAGCATTAAATCCGATGACTATGGCTCTATGGAATGTGACTTCAAAGAAAACAACACGAGCAAATTTATATTTGGGGAGTTTTGAGACGATATGCTGTCCTCACTCCAGCTGATCATATCGCACTGTCCATAATATATGACGTTAGGTTGCTCATGACAACAAAAGTCTAAATTTGACGGTCCATCCTGCTTGTCAAATAGATCTTGTGACGGCATACTGTATTTGGAAACTATGTATAGATTAAAAGAATAATGTGGTATATCAAAAAACCTAGCATTGTATTTACTGAATTTTAATGGTGAAGATGAAATTAGGATGGTATTAGAAATTGCGTGGCGACAGTAATATAGAATCATTTTTTTTCCAATAGTCGTGTATGCGGCAGACACACTTATATAGTCCATGGACTACAGCAAAGAAAAAATAATAATTGATTCATAAAATTTCTTGTATAGCTGCATTGTTCTCACAATTCTCCTCATCAAATTTAAGGTGAACAATTATGCAGCGAATTGTCTTTGTTGTAATAATTTGGAATCGTATGACTCACGGTCGTCACCTAGATGAAGTGGATACACCAATAACATATAAGAATTGCTTAGAAAAATAATAAAATAAGATAATGATGGTTGATTTAAAAAAGTTTCTGTGTGGCTGTAGTGTTTCATACCTTTATTTTGATATTTACAAAATACTAGAAAAGAAAGTGTAGGTTCCACAAGGCTATGTAAAGTCTTCTAAACAGTGTTCGGCGAAATCACGTGGGAAGACTAGAGAGCTATAAAAGTTAGAAACGAACGTCTGAGTGAATTAATGAGACGTAGAGATTTTTTACTTCAGTCAGAATTACATCCACACGTTTACATTGGATTACGTCAACATTCAAAGGAAAAAAATTCCCAATGACAATCGCATCTAAACGTTTACATTGGATTAGGTAATTGACTGGAAACTTAGATTTCGTTTAGAATCAATTCTAAAGGTGAAAATTATCGGGTGAAAGTATGAAGCTATGTTCTATTTAACAAATCACTGTTTTTAATGGGATGAATAAATCTTTGCTAAGTCTTTTATGTGGTGTGGGACACAACAATGATAAATGCTATTTTTCGTATAATATGTATTAATGCCTACTTCTTATACAAAATATGTATGGGAATAGGTCTTAGAAAAAATATTAAGTACATGTTCTAAGCAAAAATTTAATAGGAAAATATGAAACATGTTAGTTAATATATTCAATATCAATTTAAAATGTATTACAATTTATTATTAAATATTTTAGTCAGTAATCTTTTATTAATGAACAGTATCATAGATAAAATAATTTTGTTTGTTATTTGTTAAAAGAAAAAAATCATTTGCATGAATAAAAAATTCAAATTAATTAGATATAAGGTATTTAAGAGAATAAACTATAAGTTAGTCTATTCTTAATATTTTAGTTGTTGTAATATCATAGTAGTACCAAAACTATGTAACTATCTAACAACATAATGTGATAATAGAAAATCTATGTTAAAATTCCTTCTTCTTACATTGTCCCTGCAAACGTACCCATGAAACAATTGAATTTCTCATTTCTAAGAGACTTGGTGAGTATATCAGTTATATGAGAGTTTATTGGGCAATATTGGAGCTAGATGTGGTGGTTGAAGACCTATTCTCAAATGTAATGGCATTCTATCTTAATATGCTTTGTTCATTCATAGAAAACTAAATACTTCACAATCTTCAATACATCCTGATTGTCACAATAAAGAATAGATGGCTTTTCATTAAGAATGTTTATGTTAGCCAAAATGCAATATAACTAAATCACTTGATGAATAGTTCCTTGTGTGGCATGATATTCAAGCTCGATGGATGAGAGGGAAACAACAATTTGCATCTTACTAATCTATGAGATAGGTCTTTACTTCTTTAGGAATAAAAGATATTACTTCCTTCTTTGTTATTTTCTAAATCTAGAACTCTTGTAGAATCAATGGAGGGATAATACTAATTAATAAATATACTCAATTTCATGATAATATCCATTGAAATCACATATTTTTGTCATATACCATTTATCAATTTTTAGATTTCTGATTGTAGTGAAATAGAACAACATTTAAACTACCATACCTCTCATATCCCTTTGTCAAAATAATTCTTTTAATATTTGTTGGTGTAAATAATTGTTCATCTTAGATATTATTACACTATACTTAAATGTACTTAGGAAATGCATTCCACAGTAGTTTGGGTATGAGACACTTGGGTGTTTGTGCCACATTGGGATAGTGTGTGTAGGAGAATTTTCACCTTTTATGGCGTTATCTTGTTGTTACACTCCACATTCAGTGGGTGATCCACCTCATGTGGAATATTATATTGTTTCTCCTACCTACCCACACCTATTTCCTACCTACCATTGTTTCTTATTAAGCCACATGTCATGTTTGTGTGCTCACATATCCATAAGCCTTGCCTATATAAGAAGGCTCATCTACATTGTTTGTACGGACAATCAATCAACATCTTGTAATGATCCAGTTGATCATATTTTGCATCTTGATAGAATATAGTTTATTTCTATCATCTATTTTGCTCTATATTATTTTTGTTTCCCATTGCCTCTTGATCTTGGCAAAATCTCACATGGTATCAGAGCCATTAGAGCGTCATTGGTTTACCAATTGAGAGAAATTTGGGGTTTCCATTTTGGATCTTTCTATTGTAGGTTATTATTGGAGTTTGATGGGTCAAATCTGAGGTCACCATTGGATTGAGGAGGTCCAAGAAAGTCAATTTTTCCTTTTGTTTCATCCAAATCGGTCTTCAGAGGCCAAATCTAGAGGCATTTGAAGTTTGAAGCTGCGATGGAAATTTTTGAGAAATTATAATTTTCCAGGCAATTTTCAAATAGTAACATCTCACTCATCTGGATTCCTTTTTTCGAGCAATGTTTTTCATTTTGGGGTAGAATTTCATGATTTGTACAATGGGGTAGGAGTTTTCTGATTTTCGGATACAGGTTTTTTCGGAAATCCTGAAATCCCGATTTTTACAACTTTGGAGGCTTCATTTGGGCTCATATGGACTCCTTTTCAGGTGCTATTTTTTTTGAAAGTGCATAATTTTTTGTCTACTTTCATAATCTGTGATTTGTTTGCAGTGATTCTAAGTAGAAATTGTACTTTCAGTATTTGGCCATTCTTGGTATATTTGGTAGTTGTATTTTGCTTGGATCTCAATTTAGATCACTAGCAGTATTTGTTGAAGTCTCTTAGATCTCATTTTGAGAATTTGTAAAATTGAAATTAGAAGTCCACTTTGCCATTATTAGCAAGTCCCAACATGATCTTTTTATGGGGGGTCAGTTGTTCATTTATATATCTTGGTGAAATTCCATTCAAAGGCATCTTCATCTGTAGTATTCTACAGGACTTCTTTGTTGGTGGCATCATTCTCATGTTTCCACATTTGAATATTCTATCATGACGTATGCTCTTGCTTAAGCAATGTTGTACTCGCACTATCATAAAGTGCCACACTTCTTTGTATCTTGTCATTGTTGACATAATTGATGTAATCCTCTTGTACACATAGATTAGGAATATCTTGTGAGACTTGGTGCATGGCTTCAGTTGAGACTTAGATTGTACACATTTGTGCATAGCTCCTATGAGACTTCGATTGTACCAGTATTTCTGCTATTTCTGAGTATCTAGGTGATGCTCACAATAGGTTGTCTCCATGCTTGATCTTCTTTTTGTTGCAATGAGTGATTCATCGTCATCAACTTGGTACCTGGTTTTGTCACACTTTGATATTATTGGTGCAATATTGGCTCTCTTTCTTCCTTATGGGGAGGAATTTTGGTCATCATCATTGGACCATCTTTGCAGGAGATTTGACATTGAGGGGGGGCTTCATGGTCTCTTCTTCTCTCTTATGGAGGGGACATAGTTTTGTTCTTCTCATTCATCATTGAGAGCATTCTGTGCTTTCATCATCTCTCTTTTGGGGGAGGGTTTTTTTCCCATTGGGTTTTTTTCTCTTTCCCTGCTTTGTGAGATATTTCATTGCATTGGTTTGCATGCATTTGCATTTGTACATGGGTACCTAACATGGCCTCATAGTCGGGACCCATCTTGCATTTCTTAGTTGCATTGTAGACTTTAGTGCATTCCCCTAAGTTGCACATAAGGGGGGGTGTTGGTGTAAATAATTATTCATCTTAGATATTATTACACTATACTTAAGTTTACTTAGGAAATGCATTCCATAGTAGTTTGGGTATGAGACACTTGGGTATTTGTGCCACATTCAGCTAGTGTGTGTAGGAGAATTTCCACCTTTTATAGTGTTATCTTGTTGTTACACTCCACATTCAATGGGTGATCCACCTCATGTGGAATATTATATTGTTTCTCCTACCTACCCACACATATTTCCTACCTACCCTTGTTTCTTATTAAGCCACATGTCATGTTTGTGTGCTCACATATCCATAAGCCTTGCCTATATAAGAAGGCTCATCTACATTGTTTGTACGGACAATTAATCAACATCTTGTAATGATCCAGTTGATCATATTTTGCATCTTGATAGAATACAGTTTATTTCTATCATCTATTTTGCTCTCTCTTATTTGTGCTTTCCATTGCCTCTTGATCTTGGCAAAATCTCACAATATTATATAGAAAGGGGAAATAACAAAGAATAAACTTGTAAATTAATTTGCAAGAATTCTAAACATGCATGAGTATTTTTCTTTGCAAGTTAGTTTACTAGAACTTCTTCATAACAATTTCTAACAAAAGACTTGACCTAATTTGTCACCAACCAAATCTAAAAAGAAATGAGATTGATGATAAAGATGAAAGTATTTGACTTTTTCTTATGTTTAATTAGGTAATTCTACCTTGTAAATGTAATTGTTTAAATATTGTCTATCCTCCTCAGAAACTATATACACATAATAATACAATCCAATACCCACAAAATAAAATATAACATCCCCATCAATGTGTAGATACTTGATTCACAAACAAATAAATAACTCAAAGAAATAGACAAGCAAACATGACATGAGAAGATATCAAGAATCTAAGATTAGTAAACTCGCATAAAATGATAGCTCAACTAAAAAGAACAATGAACCAAAGAATGAATAATATCTTTCTTAATATCATGATTTGATACAGAATTATTCAATTATATTTCATGGAATTATACCTACTTCCATCCATAAAATGGAATGATAGATTTTAGTGAAGTTTATAAAATCAAATAATTTATAAATGGAGAACCTATAATTTTAAGATATTTTCAAATTCTTTCTAATATTTTCGATTATAAATCTTGATCTCTATATCATTCTTTGTTTACAATCAAATTGTTTTGACACTAAATAGGAATATCCTCATAAGCTGTAATCTGTAATCATGCAGCTTTCGATGGAAGGATCATAACTTTCTCTCAAGACCGACTTCCCTCGACTCAGGCCAGGATTCAAGGAGGGACCTGATGCCACATGAAGGGAGAATGAGAAGGGCATTAATGAGTTTCGTGACAAAAAGATGAGAATTTTCAAACATTGTTTACTTACCTAGACGATGACGTGCAAAAGTAGTTTTGACTGGACAACGCTTTCCCATAACCTTATACTTTGGTAGACAAACGTAAGATCATCATTTTGGTTGAGTCTATCTTATCCATAATTTCGTAATGTTTTATATTTAATAGATTAAGATGTAATTGTATCATGGCGAAGTAGTAGATATTATATATATATATGATTGTAGTTGTTAGTTAATCATTAGAAAATTTATAATGGTATTGGAAAAGGGAATTAAGTACATTATGTTGTAATCATAATAATAGATTTATTGAACAGAATTATTATTATATCTAATCATCAAAGTTTTTTAAAATGAGTTTGTATGAATTGTAGAATGAATTTATATACAAAAATAGATTACATATATATTGAATGCTTTGACACAATTTCATAAATAAATTTCATAAAATTAATTCTTTTCTTCTTCTATTTTTTTATATTTGTATCATACAAGTTTGAGTCGATTACGACCTTCGCTATACATATATATATTAAGTAGTGAGAATGGTAACATTGTATACAACAAGATATAATTTTTTGAATATTAAGTCGAATGATTAAATTTATAATTCATTCAATATTCAATATTTAATTATTTTATATTCATTAAAATATTGACAGAAATTTGACTTTCATAAAAGCTAAACACTCACTACTTAAGATCATAATATCATATACTCCACTATCCCTTATCTTCATACACAAAACTGCATTTTTAGAGTTTTGAGATATGTGTGGTTGCTTATTATGTCGTATGCACTTTTGAAAAAGATAATAAATAATTTGATTGATAGATTGTTATCAACACAAAAAATTTCAATAAATTTTAAGATTTTACTCTTTCTTGATTATTTTAATTATGGGAATTGAAAAATTATATAACTATAGGGAAGGGTACCAATCGTTGTTATAGCTAGCTTCATGCATCATAAAATTATAAATAGTACATCAAACAAATTTTCGTTGTTCTCATTTTTCTATGTGACTTAAGAGCCTAAAGCTATTGTTTTGGCTTCTAGCTAGCTAAGAAGCATGCAGAAGATTCATTATATGCACAAAGGTCAAAAGTGGTTATTAAGAGGTGACATCTGATACCCACTTATAAATGCCCCAATAACCATGCACTACAACCACCTAAAAAAAATTGTACATTTAACCCAATACATATTCCTCTACTTACCAATACAATTTCCTCTGATAATTGTTTTGACCAATACTTATGCACAAATGCATTAGTAACCATGCACTATGGGTACTAATAAAGATGCACAACCCCTCCAATTAAAAATTAGGATTTTAACTACTAGGGTACAAGTGAGTGGCTATTTGTACATGTGAAATATTTTCGTGGGCTTTTAATTATCTTTTTTTTTGTTCCTTTTTAAGTTAGTAATTGAGACGCTGGGTGAGCAAGGAACAAATGCTAATTTGAATATTAGTATATTTATTTTAGATATGCTAATGATGTTTGTAGTTATAAGATATAAACAACATTTTTTTAATAGATTAATTATAGTAATAATTATATAATAACATCAAATAATAAATAAGTAATCAATATTTTTTTAATTAATTAAAATAAACATTTCTTTTCATATAATTCAAGTAATTGAAAGCATTATTCACAAAATATTAAATTCATTTTGTTTTACCTTGCTAAAATTTAAATATAAAAAATAGATTAGAAGAATGACAACCACATGAATAAAAAATTTATATAGAAAAGATCAAAAGAGTGAGGTCCATATAGATCAAAATGTACAAAAATTGAGGTGTAATAGACAACACTTCTGCGAATTGCAATTCTAATTTGTCATGACACTTTGATTATGTTATGTTTCTTTTGAAATGTAATTCATTATGCCTATGATTTGATGACTATTATAGGATCTATTCCATAAGTGTGTGGAGAAACTATTAGCAATTGACACTCATCCGGTCGATATCGATGCTTGATTAATGGTCTAGGGTTGTCATTGATGGAAACTCTCCTTGGAAATCCTATCTAGTAATTACAGATTTTGATATCTGAAAGTTATTGTGGTCTGGTAACAGGTAATCTAGCTTTGGTATTTCAGGTTGAGTAGTGTAGTTCTCATTCGGAAGCTTTCCGGTGATTGTGGTGGTGAGATTCATGTATGGGGTGATAGGGATGACTTGTGGAAGTCTTTTTGACATAATTTGATGGATCCACATATGTTTTGATGATCTAGTTCAAGCCAACTCATGTTTACACGTTACACTATAGGCCCACACTTGATAAATGTTTTGTTTGTGGGTGCATATATATAAGACCGGTATTGAAGATCTTTTTGGCATATGGTATGATGTTGTATGAGAGAGTTCTAATCAAGAAATCCTTTTGGTGCAGTTTCACGTGTGCATTCTTGATCTAGTAGTTGACTGAGACAAAAAATAAAGCAGAGTGGAAGAGGTGGTATAGTCAGACATTATGCACTTAACCATAACTCATCCAGACATTGTTTGATGTTATTTTAGAGTTCAATAATTTTAATTCATCATTGTAAGTGATTTGTAAGGTAGTGATCCTTCCAGATTATTGTAATTGAGTTGTAAGATCTAGGCAGTGTGCCTGAATGCAAAGTCCATTCCCCTTTTGTAATATTGTTTTTCTACTTGCCATAGTGGAATAATATTGTGGGTTCAAATCCCACTGTGGTTTTTCCCATTTGGGTTTCCACATAAAAATCATGGTGTTATGATTTTGTGGTTGATTATCTTATGTTTCTACACTTTACTTTCTTGCATATGCTTCAGGATAAGTCAAAAAAATTATTTGTTGCTAGATCACTAATTCACCCCCCCTTCTCAGTGATCATTCATTCCAACAATTGGTATCAAAGCCTAGTTCCTTCGAGGAAGCCTAACCACTTGAGGAAGATCTGGGAGATTGAATCAAAGGATTCTAGATTTCAGAGACAACTTTGTGTGGCACTTGAGGATCTTGATGGAGCAAGAAATGAGACAAGCTCCTTAAAGAGAAACCTGAATGCACCCATAGAATTCATTAATGATTTGAAAGATCAAGTCAACACTTCAAGAGACAAGAGGAAAGAGTTGATGGACAAGTCAAAGGAGAAACAAGATCAAATCATGGAAAATTAGGACAAAGCTGATGAGTGTGAAAAGCTTGCTAGAGAGAATATTGTATTGAAGAATGAAACGCAATTCATTGTGATGAAGCTGACTAAGGAGATTGAAGAACAAAATAAGAATGAAGAAAGTTTGACTCAATCATTGAAGAACAGAGAAAATGAATGTTTCAAGATTACCTATGAAAATGATCAGTTGAAGCTTGATTTGACACAATCAAGGAATAATGGTGAAGAACTTGAGAGACAAATTGTTGACCTAAGAGATGAACTTGCAATTACAAATGAATACGAAGACAAATTCAATGCTAGCTCAACAAGGCTTGATGAGATGCTGGAAAGTCATAGACATGGAAAGGACATGTGAGGACTTGGATTTGAGAAAGGAGAATCCTCCGGATCTAGACAAGGCAATCATAAGAAGAGAAAAAATCCTCCGGTAAGACAACCTAATGCTCATAAGTTCAATGGTAGATGTTTTACTTGCAATACATTTGGTCATATGGTGAATCAATGCAGAAGTAGGATGAATAATGGAATAAATAATATGAACAATGGTCCTAACTTTATCGGTCAATGTTTCATATGCAATAATTTTGGTCACAAGTCAAACATGTGCAGAGTAGTAATGAACAATTTCTAGAATAAGAGATGTTATTCTTCTGGGATGTTTGGACATATCTCTAACCAATGCAGGATGAGACCAAATTAGATGAATTTCAAACCTATGCAAAGAAATGTTGTTTGTCAAACATGCAACAAAACTGGTCACATTGCAATGCATTGTAGAAGCAAAAATAATGCTCCAGTAAATAAAGGCAAATCAGATGAGAAAGGCAAAGCGAAGGTAGAAGAGATCAGAGACCAGCATGAGAAGATGTGGGTTAAAAAATATGAATCCAAGATGGACAGTTCATCCGGTAACTAAGGCTTTTGGCCTTATGGGGTGGCATTTTCATACAAAATCTTGCAAAACCCCTTGGAGAGATCTCTGATTGAACATGCTTGATTACAAATGATTATACATAACTCTTCATGCCAATATTTGAATGTGGTTGGATGGATTATGTTGAATAGGCCATCAGGTTGAACCAGTTCCTTCCAAAGAAAATCCTAAAGAGACCAAGTCTACCCCTACTTGGGTAAAGCCTTCTACAACACAAAGCTCATCTAGAAAAGGTGTGTTGAAGAAGAAAGAGAAAATAAAGAGGATCTATGTAGTTGTATCCCATGTTGCCTCTGAGACTAAGTCTGATGTGGAAGCAAAGAAAGCAAAGAAGAAAGGTTAATTTGTTAGAGTAATTAGGAAACCTCAGTTTGATGGAGCTTAGCAAAGTAAGGAGACAAGATTTGAACCCTATCTAACCAGCATGCCTAAGAGAGGAAGGAGGCTAAGAACAAAATTTGATAAGGACCTTGAATCTAGCAAGGTAGAGGGTAAATGTACCTTTATTCCTTAGTTAACTGTAAAAGAATTAACTGATGAAATTTTTAAGGATGGTAATCTTAAGAATATTAGTGTATACTATGATGATTTTTATGAAAATAAGCAAAGATAAGTTGGGGAAGTTGATGTGTTGCATCTGCATAACTTGAGCAAGTCATTAATTGAGCTAGAACAAAGTATTCCCAAAGCTTTGTATAATATTCTTGATGCTAGGAGGCTAACTGCAAGCAAATTAGATAAAGAAATGAAAGAGGGAGAATTGATAAAAATAAGTGCTTGCATATCTCAAGAAGAGGTTGACAAACTTACGGAGTTGACCAATCAGGAGGAATTCAAAAGCAAAAACAGAGTGAACAGGCCTATGGTTGGCAGGGTTGAATATGTGAGAAAAGAAACATAAGAGATATGGAGAAAGTTTCTAAAGGTCAATCGGGTCCCAATAAATGAAGATGAATCTCAGAAGGATGACACCTCTCATCTGATAGACCAAACCCATTCAATTCTTGATGCTACATGTAGCCAAAATCCTCCAGACATAGTGGAGATGAAAGGTGAAGAGGCTCAAGAGATTCCTAAGGATGTTACTGCACCACTTGGAAATATTGGTGCACATATAAAGGATAAAGAAGAAGTTCCTACTGAGAAACAATCAGTTGTAGGAAAAGAAGAGGCAGACAAGGATAAGGCACAAGAGAAGGGAGAGCGGATAACTGTCAATGTCCTAGTAGTCATGATAATTGACACTCCTGAGGACAAAGGGAAAAGAATTATTTTGCAGATCTCTATTAATTTTGATAAACCTATTGATATCAGATAGATGTCCTCGGCAGAAAGGCTAATGGTAGCAAAAGCAATCCAAGCTCAAGCTAGTCAGGACTTAGTAGATTTAGAGAATTTGGACAAGAAGTTAATTGAGATGTCTGTAGGTATTTTGTAGAAGGTAGTACCAGACTTGCAGCTATATTCCAATGCTAAACCCTCCAGTAAATTATTGCAGTTGATTAATAATGCAAATAATAATTTTGAATCATTGGAGAAGTCTACTACTAAGCGGGTATTAGATAGATTTAAGGAGGTTTGTATGCAGACATTCCAGAAGTTTATAGAGGATGACATAGTAAGATTAAAGAAGGGTCTGCAAACAATCTTGGAAGCATTGACTGAAGGTGGTAAGATATATAAGTCTTGTCTTATTTTGCCCAAATTCACAATCCATATAGACAAGTAGATTGGTATTTGTCAGGGTAAGCTAGCTAGAATTTCTCAGTCATTTGATTCAAATTTATCCCTAACCAAAAACATAGAAGGGCAAGTAATTGCTCTAAACAATCGAATCTCAAGCATTAATGCAGATAAAGACGGGATTTTGAGGAGAGTTGGTGAACTTTGGAATCTGATTGCCCCCCGGATGGACACCATGCTAATTAATAAAGTAGATTGTATGAAGGCTATGGCACAACTTGTTCTGAATGAATTGAAGGATGTGGAGATTCATACCTATGTTTATAGCGCATTCATCATAGTTTTCGA
The DNA here is from genome assembly GCF_030272615.1 of Cryptomeria japonica. NCBI lineage: Eukaryota > Viridiplantae > Streptophyta > Pinopsida > Cupressales > Cupressaceae > Cryptomeria > Cryptomeria japonica. Next base: position 681,101,847 of record NC_081407.1, on the reverse strand, counting down.
CAACTTGAAGAATGGGTGGGATACTCACCTAGGATTTTTGAAGACCATTTTTGTAGATATCTTTAAGTATGTATAGTATATTCGGTATACACTCTTCTACATAAATTTTTGAGGAACACCCCATCTTTGGCATTTCTCTCAAAGGGGGAGAGTAGAGTTAAAAATGTACAAAAGGATGCAATTTTTTGGGTTGATAGGTTGCTACAGGTTTTTAAGTTTTTTATCCAAGGGGGAGACTTAGAAATTTTGATCTGGTGTACAGGTTTCAACACTTAGTCATTTTTCACAAGTGTTGCCATCAATGCCAAACGGGGAGATTGTTGGTAATTGACACTCATCTGATGGATTTTGATGCTTGATTAATGGTCTAGGATTGTCATTGATGGCAAATCTCCTTGGAAATCCTATCCAGTAATCACAAATCTTGATATCCGAAATTTATTGTGCTCTGATAATCGATAATCTGGCTCAGGTATTGCATGTTGAGCAGTTTAGTTTTTGTTCGGAAGCTTTCTGGTGATTAGGGTGATAGGGCCGACTTGTGGAAGTCATTTTGAAATCATTTGAAAAATGTAAGAGTATCACTTTGGTTGAATGATAGGTTTCTTGTTTCTATCTTATCGACAATTTCTTAATGTTTTATATTTAATAGATTAAGATGTATAGTAGATATATGTAATTGTCTCATGGAAAAGTAGTAGATAATGATAAATATTATATTGTTTTTTTAAAATTATATATATATAATGATTGTATTTTTCAATTAATCATTAGAAACTTTAGAATGGTATTGGAAAAGGGAATTAAGCATATTATGTTGTATATACAATCATAATAATAGACTCATTGAATAAAATTATTATTATATCTAATCATCAAAGTTTTATCTTTGTATGAATTGTAGAATGAATTTATATACAAAAATAGATTTACATATATATTGAATGCTTTGACACAATTTCATATATAGATTTCATAAAAAAATTTCTTTTATTCTTCTAATTTTTTATATTTGTATCATACAAGTTTGAGTCCATCACGACCTTCGCTATACATATATATATTAAGTAGTGAGAATGGTAACATTGTGTAAAACAAGATATAATTTTTTTAATATTAAGTCAAATGATTAAATTTATAATTCATTCAATATACAATATTTAATTATCTTATATTCATTAAAATATTGAGAGAAATTTGACTTTCATAAAAGTTACACATTCACTATTTAAGATCATAATATCCTATACTCCACTATCCTATATCTTCATATACAAAACTACATTTTTAGAGCTTTGAGATATGTGTGATTGCTTATTATGTTGTAAGCTTTTTTGAAAAAAACATTAAATAATTTGATTGATAGATTGTTATCAACACAAAAAATTTAAACAAATTTTAAGATTTTACTCTTTCTTGATTATTTTAATTATGGGAATTGAAAATTTATATAATTATCAGGAAGTGTACCAATCATTGTTATAGCTAGCTTCATGCATCTTAAAAGTATAAATAGTACATCAAACATTTTTTTGTTGTTCTCATTTTTGTATGTGACTTAAGAGACCAAAGTTATTGTTTTAGCTTCTAGGTAGCCATGAAGCATGGAAAATATTCATTATGTGCACAAAGGTTAAAAGTGGTCATTAAGAGGTGACAACTAATACCCACTTATAAATGCCCCAATAACCATGCATTACAACCACCTAAAAAATATTGCACATTTAACCCAATACATATTCCTCTACTTACCAATATAATTTCCTCTAATAATTGTTTTGACCAATCCTTATGCACAAGTGCCCTAGAGTAACCATGCACTATGGATACTAATAAAGTTGTACAACCCCTCCAATTAAATATTAAGATTTTAACTACTAGGGTACAAGTGAGTGGCTATTTGTACATGAAATATTTTCATGGGCTTTTAATTATCATTTTTTTGTTCCTTTTTAAGTTAGTAATTGAGGGGTTGGGTGAGCAAGGAACAAATGCTAATTGGAATATTAATATATTTATTTTAAAAATGTTAATGATATTTGTAGTTATAAGATATAAACAACATATTTTTAATAGATTAATTAAAGTAATAATTATATAATAACATCAAATAATAAATAACTAATCAATATTTATTTAATTAATTAAAATAAAAATTTGTTTTCATATAATTCAAATAATTGAAAACATTTTAAAAAATTAAAAATTATTTTTATATTCACAAAATATTAAATTCATTTTGTTTTACCTTGCTAAAATTTAAATATAAAAAATAGATTAGAAGAATGACAACTACATGAATAAAAAATTTATATAGAAAAGATCAAAAGAGTGAGGTCCATATAGATCAAAGTGGACTAAAAATGAGGTGTAATAGAGTAAACTTCTATGAATTGCAATTCTAACATGTCATGACGCTTTGACTATGTTATGTTTCTTTTGAAATGTAATTGAGTATGATTATGATTTGATGACTATTATAGGATCTATTCCATAAGTGTGTGGAGAAACATCTGATGTTCTTTTAGGTTGGAGAAAGAGTAACACAAAGGAAAAGGTTCTAACCAATGGAAGTAACCTATCATGATGGAATTAACACACACATAGCCCCATTACATTAGGTTGTATGTTAAATTTTTAAGATGTCTTGTTTATTGTTCATGTAACATCTGCTCCATAAGATCACTAAACAAAATAAGATGGTTAATGAGTAAGTAAACCTTATCTAGAGTCAAGAAGTCAAATACTTGATCGAATTTCTTTTTAATTGCATATAACATTACTTGTAAACTATAACCATTAAAACTATTCTTTTGAAATACTTTGGCATAACTACAAAACTCAAATCATTATATGTTATGATGTCTGTACACATATTGAAACCAACTTGACATATACAATGAATCTAATTATAGTAGTCATACTCTTTAACAAATAATAAAAAATTAAGCTAATAAGTAAGAGTCATCAACTCATCCCAATCAATAAGCCACAAGATAAATAATATATTAATCACTTGTACTACAAAACTTCTACTATTTTCATTTTTGTATCTTGTAGAAAGAAAAAGACATAGAGGGGGGGTGGGGAGAGAATCATCACTCACCCTCTAAACCATTATCTCCTCCTAGATAACCTCACAATTTATTTTACCCTCCTAATTCAATTTAATCACTTGATCATGATTCTCTTTATTTTACATTATCTCTTCTATAGTGCCTCTCCCTGAGCCATCTAGCTCTTTTGTACAACAATAGATCTCTTTGTTATAGCTTAGTTTACTTAATGTTGATTTCATGGTATTTTATGATATACTAATCCTAATTAATCATGTGAGATTGATTACGATATTGTTTGATTTTTTACGAGTGTCTTTTACTATCTTGGTGATAGGGACAATGTCACATCATTCATTGCGAGCGGGATGTGCCATTGCGATTCTCTGTCACTTGCCTACATTATATATTGTATATGTCATATTGTGGCTCTTGGGATGCAAGATTTTTAGGTACCAAACATCAACTCCATCTGGCTTCACAGGTCTGAGCGTGTCTTATCCCAATGGCAAGTTGATCGAAGATGACATGAAAACCCGTTCTACACTCTAGGTTTAAGATTGATTACCCTTTTCAATCTTTGTGTTAGTTATTGTTCAATGTCGAGTGATTTATTGAGTTTCCCTTTTTTATCTTGTGTGGCATATTGTGTTTATTGTTTGATTTAATTATTATTAATTAATTAATTGAGTTATATAGTTTAATACTGTTAAATTAAATTAATAGACTTATATAGTTAATAATAAAATAAATGTATATAGTTGGTAATAATAAGATAAATAATTAATTGAGAAGGAGTAATATTGGATAAATGATTTTATATCATATTATTTAATTATTGATTTGGAATTAATATTATCATTTAGTAAGAAAAGGCTTTATTATTAATTAGAATATTTATTTATATAAATAGCCTTTGATTTATTATTGTGGATTTAATTTATTATAGCCTTGGTTTATTTATTGGGGTTTATATTTAATAGGTGATTTTATATTATTGATTAAGTATTTATGGATTTATGATCATTGGATAAATATTATCTATTAATTTGGGTACTTGTTTATACACCCTTGGCTATTTTGTTGATGGGTTTTTATAGTTAATTGTGCCCATGAGTATTATTATTATTTCTCTTTTTACACTTTGGGATAATTAATATATTCTTTCTACTCACCCTCTTATTTTGTTGGCTGAATTATTGGGTAAGTTAATTAAATAATATCTTATAATTTTTACCTTGGTTTTTGAGATGGGTTGATTACATATTATTCTACCTACCCTTTCGTGTGATTGGTTGAGTTATTGGGTAAGTAAATTAACTATTATTTTATACATATACCTACCTTGGGTTTTGTTATGGGTTGGTAAGAAATATTATTTTGTCTATTATTTTGATTGGCTGACATATTCTATGGTTTTGTCCCGGTTTTCTATTTATTTTCTTTCCTTTGTTTTCACGGGGGTTGGATTTTCAAACACATTATTGATGGAGTTGGATTTTGGATCTTGGAAGGATTTTGGATTGCTTGGCTTGTGGATTTTTATTCATCAATTCTCAGTTCTGCATATTACTAGGTTGGAGGATCTTACTTTAGCATTTTTCTAGTTTTGAAAAGACTATCTTCTTTGTGTTTTTCCGGGTGTTTTGGGGAAAAATATTTCATATGGTTTCATATAGTTTTAAATTTTGATTTTTAATATATGCATTATATACTATAGTTGAAACTATAAAGATTGAGCAAAATATTTGTATTGTGGTTGTGCGCAGCCATGAATGGTCGGTACTATTGATATTATCTGTGTATTATTGCCCTGTAATCTTGGCTTCTTGTGAGTTATGTTTTGTTAAGGATTTGAGATCTGGTCTCTGTTTTATCCTTGTTGCCGCTTGGATCAGTCAAGAATTTGTTTGTTTACTGTAGTTTTATTGTGTTTCTGGTTCAATGCCGAGTCAATTTTCTTTGAGGGAACTTTAACTGTGTTTCATGGTTTGGTATTTCATTTATATCATTTGATTCCTATGTTCTGGGTGTTCTTTTGAGCCTCTCCTTGAGAATTTTTTATACTTGTATGATTTTATTTTATTTCCACAAGTTTTGTGTTTTCGTTAGTTTTCCGAGCAAATGCACTAAAAGAGCATATACGCTATTTCATTTAGTATATGTGCTATCTTTCATGTCAAATGCATTGTTTTGTTTCTGATATGCATTGTAGAATTATTCAAATGTGCTAAAAATTATACATGCGCTGAAGGATTAGATAAATGCACCACAATGTAAGATATAAGCATTGTAGGAATTGATAGATGCATTGTCCAATTAAGTATGTGGGCTACCCTGGGAAAAAAATGAGCAAATTTGGTTATTTTTACCTTTTGAGTCAGTTTTCCGAACCTTTGAGTTTTCAGTTTGGATTTTTCGGGTTCTCAGTTTGTCTTGGGTAATTGTCCAGAGGTCGTGATATGTTTTTTGAGTACTCTTGGATATCTGGAGTAATATTTTGATGATTTATTTGATCATTTGTATTGTTTCAATAGGAGTAGTACCTTGCTATGTTAATGGTTTCTTTCTCTATGATGTTGTGTGGTCTACGTGACCTATGTGGTATATGTTATTGGCTCTTGTGCATTTATGATGTTCTATCTTGGTTAGCCGGATTGTGTTTTGAGAGATTTCTTGAACTTGAGTAGGGGGAGTGGGCTTCCATGAGTCTGTCGAGGTCATGAGGAATAAACTACTAAGATTCTTGAGTAAGAGAGTCGAGGTCTAGACTGCCTGGATAGCTCATTGGAGGTTTTCCTTTAAATAATAAGAAATAACATAATAATTAATCTTAGGTAATAGTAACTCATCTAAGGAAGACAATAAAGGTATTTTTTAATGGCTATCTCATGGATCAAATACTAGAGTGAGGTAGAAGAACTAGTAACCGGATAAACCATACTACCTTGATTTCCTCAAAGGTTGAGATGGTTCTGCATGTGTATCCTATGTGATAGAATGTGATGACACTCTTTCCCTAAATGTTGGTCCTAGTTCCTTATGCCTTGTTGATAAGTCACCTCTGGAGGTTTCTTGGTTGTTTAGTATGATTTCCTTAGGTCGTGTTAGAGTTGTTTCCTCTTTGGTTGATAGGTATCAGCTTAGATCTAGAGTGTGTGTGGGATATTGTGTCATCTCATAGCATGGGGGGTGGTTCCTTTGGTTCCACATGGTTGGGTGGTTGGTGCCTTTCTTCCATTGGGATGTTCTTCAATGGGTTCTTTCCTTGGATGCCTTGCATGGTTGTGGATCTCTTAGCTCTTCAGTTCATGGATGGATATTCATAGCAGATTATTGTACATGATTCATTTGACATGTATATGTAATTGTATTTGAGGACTATTTTCATTGTTGTAAAAGACATTGTATTCATGTGCCTAGTAGATGTTATTAGGGAAATGATGTATCATATTTATTTTGAGAATGATTAATATTGAGAATAATGGATATTGGTTTATGGATGCCTAATTAGCATTATGCTTGTAATGATGTAATTAGTTCATATTGCTATGGATAATAATGTGGTAATTTGTATTTAGATGTTTATTTTATGTTAAAAGAAATGAATGATTAGGATTTGTTAAGTGTTTAGTTTAAGTAATGGTGTTGATTTACCCTAGGGAAGATAGATGTTATTGATATATTGTATTTCATTTCCGCTTGAGTATCTCATTGTTGTTCATGTTCATATTGATTTAATTCTACTAAGATAATGAATGTTATTGCATATAAGAAGTTATTGTATTGGATGCATGTATAGATGTTTAAAAAAAAAATTGTTATCTCTATTTTGCATGTTAGTTAGTGTAATTATCTAGGGCATTTTGGCAGGCATTACATCTTCAGATTTATAACTTATCACCTTAGAATAGCTCATTGTATCATCCTATTCTTATCTCTTTCTAATCTATCCTTCCCTCATGCATAGTCTAACATATTTACCAATAGGGCATAAAATAGTTCTACCATATAAAATATAGTATAAAGTAGTCCTACCATATTTCATTTATATTGATAGAGCATAATGTAGTCCTAACAACAATATATGACCAAATAACATCAATCTCATTTACAAACTTAAGAAGAATTATAATTTTCCTTTGTATTATCTAAAATATTTTTTATCTAAATTATTTTTGGTATTAATTTTTATTGTCCTACTTATTTTTAAGCTAAGAAGGTCTACTTAAATAAATACCACAATCAGGACATGGCTACTTATGTCCTATTTGTCATTTCTCTATATTTGTTAAATAATGCTATCAATGATATCTCAAAGATCATAATCATTGGCATTGTAGAGCCTAAAGAATAAAAGGATTTTCCCTATAACATTACTTGGCCCACGGTTTTCCTCACCTTGTTTGTGAACCCTATCTCTTTTTTACAATAACTTGTCTCCCTTTCCCTAGTTTTGAGCAATAGTTTGAGTCAAGAATTTAAATCCTTGGCAACTAAAAAACTTATCTATAAAACCTTTTTTATGTGTTTTATATTTGCATCATTCAAATTTTTCTATCAATGGTTCTCTTATGGGTGTGTTTTTATTTAGAATGTTGCCTAGTTCTCATTTTGTGAATGTAGGTTATTTAATGCTCATATGCATCTTTGTGGTTGTTTAATGTGATCTTGTGGTAGTGTGTTAGTGATTTTCATTATGTATTAGATTTTTGTGTGTTGGTGGTTTCATGTTTTATCATAGTATGGGTGGACTAATCTCCTTGTTGTATTCATCATCCTAGTTTTTATTTCGACTAGTTTGTTGGTTTGGTGGGTTTGGTTGAACTATTCACTAGTTTTATTTGGAAGGATTTTTTATACATTTATCTTGCGTTCTATATATTGGTGCTAGGGGATTATTTTGATTTGTATTATTTATTTTTCCTATATTACATAATCTTAAGAATTTTTGTAATGCCCGCCAAAATACCGTAGAGAAATATAACTAACTATCCAACAAATAGAGATAATAATTATTTTTTAAATACCATTATTTAATGCAACATAATCAACTAAAATACTTAAATGCATTAAACACTCATATCCCAATATGCACATATTCAACTTAAGAAGCATAATCATATGATTAGATTACACAAGCAGAAATAAACACAACTCATCATTTACATCTTATTAATTACATTCCCTAGGGTATCTTAATGCCATTACTTAGATACCTTTACTCCCAATAATTACTAGTGAAATCAACATAAAAGATCATCCATTCATTAAACTAACACATTGTAGCATATCCAAATACCATGAACACATTTTAACATAATTAAAATGTCATTAATTCCTTTAGATTCACTTTAGAGCACCAATCCAAATGTTCCTAATACCCAATACTTCTATACTTTATCATTTTTTCATTATTCCATTCCAATGATAATACAATAATAGAATACACTCCTTTCTAATCTAAAAACATGTAGTCTAATTCCATTAAGATTAACCCATAACATCATAACATTAACCATGATTCCAATTCCTTTATTCCACAATGAATACTATCCAAGATACAATATAGTTCTAACAAGGGAAATAACATCACATTCAATTTCAAGAATCATGATTACAACCTATTACAATATTTCTCTTTACATATGGATACAATATCCTTTTACATCATTTTACATAGTCTTAACATGTACAAATACTACTATCTCATGAATCATAGAATGTAAATGCTACATGTAACATAATACATCAATCTACTCCAAGAATCCATCCATGGCTACAAAGGTAATGAATCCACATCCATGCACAAGAGAATCCAATGAAAAACATCCCGATGGAAGAAGGCATCAAACCACCTGACCATACAGAACCATAAGGAACCACCCCCTGTGCTATGAGATAACACAAGATCCCACACATGCTCTAGATCGAGGCTGACACCTAACAACCAAAGAGTACAACCAAACCTCCAAGAACATTACTCCAACAAAATATATGGATAGATCGAAGGCTCAACATAAAACATAGGACTTCCAGAGGCTTTCCACAAATCAAGGCTTAAGGTGCTAGGGCGTACATGTAGGGAATGAGTTTCATCGCATGCTATCACAATAAAACAACAATGGAAACTTGGGCTCTTGTCCTGGATTCTGTGATACTTGTGCGGGTTCATCTCAACCTTGAGAGAGTAAGGGAGATTAGCTTACCTGGATTACCAAGGCCTTCCCAATCCTATCTTGGGTCTACCTTATCATCCCAAGGTAAGGTATTGGGGCCACAATGTTCGCTTCTTATCTTATTAAGGCAAATTACTACTACCCAACCCACCTAGAATGATTTAATTAAGTTATCTCTTTGATTACAAAGTAAACTCCCAATGAGATATTCAGGTGGGATAGAGCCCAAGTAACCTAGTTGTCTACTCCTCATGACCCCAGTCACTCACTTGGAAGCCCACTCCCAGTAGCATGCACCTAGATCTTAGGGTAAGAACATATCATAACACAATCAAGGGTTTTCAATAACACAGAACCTGGTTATCCAAGGTCCTAAATCCAATAATAATTAAAAAGTACATGCAAGACAAGTGATAACAATAGAAACCTCATAATCAACATAAAACCAAGTCCACTTCATCAAGAATACATTCAACATGAACCCTGGTAAATAACAACAAGGTATCCATCATCTTGCATACATATAATAATGCAAATAGCCAACCATAATAAATTATACGAATCACCTCAACACACTCAAAATACACAAACTTGACCTTTGGACTGACAAAAAGATCAAACTAAAAGCAAAAACTTTGACTCGAAAAGTCAAAAATCATCACAGAAACCAAACAAGGCAGTTTAGCACATTTGCTCAGCAGAGCAATGCATTAAGCCTTCATTAGGAGTTTAGCACATATAACAAATAGTTTAGCACCTTTGTGACTTAGTTTGCACTTTAGCCCCTCTGTGCAACACATATACTTGTTTCCACAACGTATTTAACATATACTACAATGCTTATGAAACATACTATAGCGCGTCTAATGAATAGAATAGCACTTTTGTTAAAATGGCGAATTTACTCAAGGATTAAATGCTTTTGAGGTAAAACTCAGAATACATGAAGGTAAGGATTATGACTAAGACTGATAAATCAATAAGGCTTCCAAATGTGATCAAATCAACCCAAATATAAATGCATTGACCCAAGTAAACAAAAGAGCTGAATAAAAATAATAAGAGATAGACTGATGCACAAACATCATACAATGACACACATTCACCTCCAGCCAAAACACAAAGGAAGTCAATTACAAAGATTAACAATGGATCTTCTCACATTGTTGGTCATTAAGTGATACTCTAGGAACAAACACAATCAAATAGCATTAACCTTAGAATGCGTAGCTAGGGAGTCCAAGATTTATATGGCAGACATAGCGAACCTCTGGAGCATTCATAGAAATCCATTCACGGAAATACTTTGGAAAACAAACATTAAAACTACAGCCCCAATATATAGAATTCATTAATCATATTATTAATCTTTTTGTAATAATCATTTTCCATCCCTCAGACACGGTGTAGACAGTCCTTTCGAAAATAAAATACATAGGAAGGACTTGAAGTTATGGAAGGGCAATCAAATCCGATGAAGTGCAATAGTCCAACAACCAAAACCAAGCCAAACCAAATCTCCACAATCCAATACTCGTAAAATTATTTTATCATGCAATAATATTCTATAAAATATCTCGCAAGCCAATCCCATGATAATCTTAGAAAACTCAATATATAGAAAATCATATCCAAACTATAGAAAATGCCAGCATTATGAAAATAATCTATTAAAATATATTTCTTACCAACTCTTGCCTCAATTTGAGGCATAATATCTTAAAATAATATTATAATATCACAGCCAATAATAAAATGGGGTAGGTAGAATAAATAATTAATTAATAACCCAAAGAGGGTAAAAAGAGAAATAATAATATTATCAACCAATTAAATAAATAAAAAAAGACACAATAAAATAGAAAGGCCCAATTAAATAATTAATGCCACAACTATATAAATAAATAATAAATCCAAAAGACTCGAACAAATAATCCTTAATAAATAACAATAATATAAAATCATTAAGTAAATATAAATCCATAAAATAAGCTTAAATAATAATTAATCCCAAATAATAGAAATCACAAATTAATATTAAATATTAATGCCAATCATTAATTCGATTTAACTTTTTTAAACTATTTACACCAATTAATTAAATAATAGTTTAATTAACTAATAATCACAACTCCTCAAACAACCTAACACAAGGTAGCATAAAATACCACAAGACAACTCTAACCACAATACCATGACTGGCAGGATACCAACTTAAACCTAGACTGTAGAATGGAATTTCATGTCACTTTCGATCAACTTGCCATTGGGATGAAGACATGCTCAAACCTGTGTCGCTGGGTGGAGTCAATGTCTGGTACCTGCAACACTATCACCACCAATACACATACAACAACATATACAATAACATGTATCAGAAAATAAATAGACAAGTGAAAGGGAATCGCAACATCATATCATGTTCATGAATGAGTGGTATGACATCGTCGCCAACACAACCACAATAGAAAACAATCACGACAACCAATCACTACCATAATCATCATATCAATTATAACCTTGAGGTAAAGTTAACACATAATATAATACCATCAAATCATCATAAGCGAATATGAACCTTGCATATAAAATAAGTCCATGTAGATCATCAAATGTGAGTCCACCATAATAGTAGTTCATAAATGTCATCATATATATGGAACCATAATATCAACAACAATATGATATGTCCATCATCAATAATAAAATATCCAAGTCGTAGAGAAGTCCATAAACATCTATCAAAAGCATCAAAGGATAGTTTAAGCTATATGAATATAATCTATGGATGCACAAAAAAGAAAGATGAATCAAGAAGGGTCTACAATTTTTAGATATTTCTATTCTGGCATTGATATCTCATTGATTCTATGATAGAAATTTAGTTATGGACTTATCCATTTGACACCAACTTTCAAAAGATAATCCATTTTTTCTTAATAATACTTGGACCCAACCAAAATAATAAACAACACATCAAATTGATATCAACAAAAAAAATTCTGTTATAATGAATTTATTTAAATCCACCCCATAAAACTATGCTCCATCTATTTTTGGATAAGATCCAACGGGTAAGTTGAACTCGTCCATTAAAATAGAAAGACTATATTGTGTCTGATCCTCGTCATGCCTATTTGTGACACCAACGGAACAATCTCCGTGCAATGTCACGACTGGGTTTCGCTTGCGTGTCTGCAGTGCACATGATTCAGGAAGAATTTTTATTCAACTCTGTATATATATACCCAAAGCCCCTCTGCAGGGAAGAAAGACGAGGTAATAGAGAAGAAGAGATGGAGCAGTTGTTGAAATGCCAATCTCAGTTTGTTGATGCAGGTTTCAGTTCTGAAGATCTGAGGCTTGTCAAGCGCCTCGGTCAGGGCAACATGAGTACGGTTTTCTTAGCTGTTCATCGAGACACCAACAAGGCTTTTGCGGTCAAAGTGATGAATAAGGAGATTCTTCAACAGAGAAACGCCTACAAAATGGCAGCCACAGAAAAGGATATTCTCTCCTCTTTGAATCATCCTTTTCTCCCTTCTCTGCTTACCCACTTTGAGTCGGAGAATCATACATTTCTGGTCATGGAGTACTGTTCGGGAGGAGATATAAGCGTCTTGAGGCACAGGCAACCGGGTCAGACCTTTCCAGAGTCCACCATAAGGTAAATATTTATTTGTTCCTTTCCATTTCTAAACTTGCATTTGGTGGATGTCTTTGTCCGTCCTGGTTGTAGCATGATGGCTTAGCCCTTTGTTGTTGTCTTCCCTGTTTATTCTGATTCATTTGGAAATGAGAATAACAAAGATTTTATTGAAATCCTCCATATCAATCTGATTATTTTAGATTGTTATCCTTTCGCATCAATTTGTTTCGAGCGATTTTGGTGTGTATAATTCATTCTAGTAATCGAGGGATATTTATTTGATAAAATCTCAGTTTTACCTTTTCAATTCTCGATTTTTATCTTTGATAGATTCTTTGAGGGTCATTCAATTTCATTTAATTTTGGTTATAATCTTTTCTTTTTCTTATTTCTTAACCATACAAGTAATAACAGAGAAAAATAGGAGTATATATCCGAAATCCCTCTTTCAATTGATACAATCTTCCTAAAGTTTTGATTGTATCTGATAGAAAAAACCAAGTAAAACCAGCCATACGGCGACCAGACTTAGGTCCTTGTTGTGTCACAATATGCACATCTCTCTTCATTGAATAATTGAGAAATTTGTTACTGTATTGCGCAGGTTCTACGCGGCAGAGGTGGTAATAGCATTGGAGTATTTGCACGAGAAGTGAATATTATACAGAGATCTGAAGCCGCAGAACATATTAGTGCAAGATAGTGGGCACATAATGCTCACTGATTTTGATTTGTCCCTGCGTATCATACCCGATGATGGCGAAGATGGTGAATGGAAGTCTCGTTCGTTTGTGGGTATAGAGGAGTACATCGCGCCAGAGCTCCTATGGGGGAAACCACACTCCTACGATGTGGACTGGTGGTCCCTGGGCTTCTTTTTGTACGAAATGAGTCATGGACGAATGCCTTTTAGGGGGTCAAATAGAAAGGACACTTTTGTGAATATAATGAGCAAGGATCCTTCCTTCTCATCTTCATCTCCTCTCCACGATCTCATTCAGAAGCTCCTTGCGAAAGAGCCAACAGAGAGGCTAAACAGAAAGCAAATAAAAAGCCACCCATTCTTCGACTGCATGAGATGGGAGCAGCTGCAGTTTGTTTCGAGGCCTCCTTTTGTGCCGCCGCTCTCCACTGAAACTGCACTCAGTTTTCACCTAGAACAAGAAGATGAAGCGATAGCAGACATGGGCATTAAATCGGAAAGCGACAGCAGACATGGGCATTAAATCGGAAAGCAACAGCTATGTTGAATGTGACTTGGAAGAAGACGAAACGAGCAAATCTGCATTTTTAGAGTTTTGAGATATGTGTGGTTGATGCTAATCAAGACATTATGCTCTATGCATTTTGACCAAAACAATAAATTACTCGATTGATATTTTATTAGATTTATCAAATTTTCACAGTCCATGTTATATATTTCTGAATTCAATTGTAATATTTTATTGTTATTAGGGTAGAGGATTCAATAGTTGAACACGTTCTAATTGTTGTGGTAGTAGTTGTTGATTTAATACCCCTACTTGTTGATTTAATATCCAATCTTTTTGACAACATTGCACCAATAGTTGTGACTTTAAAGTTGTTATTGCTATGATGGATACCCATAATTGAATGAAATGTACCTTTAGTTGTAAAAAGCAACCAATCATGTGATGTCACATTAGTTGCACAAATGTGGGGGCCTCTTTTGCATGACTATTGGTTTCACCTTTTCTTTGGGTTGTTTTAGACACTTCAGCAAAAAACACGTTGATGTGGCATGATATTTGATGATGTGGCCCTAAAACCTTAGTTATAAGCAAGGGACTTTCCAAGTAAGCTACTATAGAAAATTGAGAGTGATTTGAAATTTTGATGTAAGATTTTGAGAAGCATGAAGTTAGAGTGCACAACTACTAGGTCCTCTCCCCTATAAAATTATCCAACAAGTTTAAGATTTTACTCTTTCTTGATTGTTTTGATTATTGATATTGAAAAATTACACAGTTATATTTTTGTTATTTAAAAATTAGTATATTTATTTCAGATTGTTTTATATAAAAGATGTTTAGAGATTATTTTATTAGTATATAATAAATTAATTTAAAAAGTAGATTTTTAAATACTAATTAAAAGATAGTTTTTCTAATAATTTATCAATAGATGTGTTAATAACATTTCCAAAATAGTAAGGGTTCCAACAATAGGGATTCAATGTATGAGATTTATTGAGTCTTAAGGCTTGTGTATTGTGTGTTTTCTCTCCTTTGTCATGTTGATTATTGATGGGATCGCCTGATGGGGGCCCTCTGCAGATGTCCCCACCTCCAAAACCCCTATGTCATGGCCCATATGGTCTCTACTATCTTGAGTAAAAAAAACTAACACCCCAGTGGTGGAAGCTCAAAGATCTGATCTTCTCCTCCCAACCTCCCCTCAACACCATCTAGATTCTTTTTTTGTTGATGAGGAACCTACAAGTTTCGTGAATAAGTTATTAGGAGATAAGTCTCCTAAAATGGTTAAGGGTTCTACTCGGACCGAACCTTTGGATTCATATAAAATCCAAGGGCAGCTAGTGGAGGTTCCTAATCTGTTGTTGAATGTTGCTATTGTTGAACTCAACCTCTCTTTGGTTAGTAAGCTCCTTGCCTTTTGACCTAATATTGATTAGGTTAGAAAATGGGTTGATTCTCATTGGAAATTAAAAGTGTGTCTATGAGTTCTATGGCCAATGGGTCATTTCTTTTTAGCTTTGTCAATCAAGAAGACTTGGTTAAGATTCTTACAAAAGGTCCTTGGACTTATAGTAGCAACTTCCAAACACATCATTTCTTTTTGTAAATGGAAATCAAGGTTGGGCTTTGCGAAAGATCTTGGGGTGGTGGCTCCTACTTGGATTTGCCTCGTTAGGCTTCCTTTGGAATATTGGACCTCTGGTGTCTTCAAGGGTATTGCTGAATCGTTTGGTAAGTTTTTGGTAGTGGATAGAATAATCCAAAACAAATCTAGGCTCATCTTTTCTATAATTTATGTTAATGTGGCTGTTAACATTGTTCTCCCTAGCCAAGCCACCCTTGAGTCTAGATTTGGTTCTTGGGTTCAGCCTATTGAAAATTAAAATGCTAGGGCTTACTATCAAGTGTGTAAAAACTATGGACATTTTAGCAATGAATGTAAGAAAAAGCTTGTTAGGAAGCAGCTACCCTCTAACAATGTTGTTCTTGTTTCTCATGCTCTAAACAATGCTTCTACCAAGGTCCTACAACCTCCTACAAATGGTTTGAAAGGCCAGGTCATTTCTTTAGTGATTAAGGTGGCGAAGTGTCACAAAGAAGATAAAATAAATAGTTGGATGATATGACTATGTCTACATCCATTATAAAACACCCTGCTCTTCTGATTCCTGAGATTCAATTGTGTATAGGGGGTAATGAAAAGCATGGTCATACTACTCAGTGAGAGGTTCTTGTCATAGGGTTGGAGTTTGTTTCATACACAAAAAGAAAGTAGGATAAGGGATCAACCTAAAGAAAGTACTAGTAATATGGTTGATAAGGTAGTGGTGGATATGTCCCCTTCTGATATTGGGTAACTTCAATCTGATCATATATGTTTAGAGCCTAGTTCTTTCCTCTGGATAATAAAATTGATAGTCAAAATGTTAATGGTATATGGAGGTCTACTACCCTTTATAGACAATAAAAGATACAATTAGCTAGGAGGTGTTTTCAAGCCCAAATAATAAGGAGAATGTTAATCTTGATAAAATTTGAAGTGTGGGAAATGAAAAATAAAAGATGGGGTTTATGAATCTAAAGGACAAGTTAAATCTTTCAAAATTCTCTTCTACTCCTTGTCCAAGTAAATCTAAGAAAATTTTGGAGGAGGAAGACTCAGAAATGGACTAGACACGGGTTGGTGCAAAACATAAGAAAAAGAAGGTGGATTTGGGAGGGCACTCCAAGCCTCACAGCCCTTCTTAGAGGGATACAAGAAGTAGGGATGTAGTTAGAGAGGTGGCTAGTGGGAATAAAATAATCCTTGATGGCCTCTCAAAGTCAAAAAATAAAAAGAAGCGATTGGATGGACTCCTCAGCTAAGGAGTTCTTAAAGCCGCTCAAGGTTGAGCAACCTATTCTATCAATTGTTTAGATGAAAATTTTTATATGGAATATGAGGGGCTTAAATAGCCTTGTAAAAACATATGCTAAAATGTTTGATGATGGATTAGAGGGTTGATATCCTTTTGTTACAAGAAAACAAAATTAAAAAAGATATGTTTCAAAATATTAGCAAGCATTTTTGGCATTTTGCTAATGATGTTGAGGGTGCTTTTGGTGGTAATACTACTTTGTGGAACTTGGCCTCCTTTTGTGGAACCCTTGTTCATACTTCCAAGAACAACTTAATTTTTAAGATGCAAAATCTAAAGACAACTCAAATGTGGGACCTTATTAATATGTATACCCCTAATGTTACATCTCCTAGGGTTGCTCTATGGAATTCGTTGGCTTCCCTTATTCTAAATGGTCTGACTAAACTTTGGATGTTGGGTGGTGATTTCAATTCACCCATGTACCCTTCAAAGAAACTTGGAGGCTCTAATGAGTTCTTTGAAAGTATGAGTGACTAGGCTAACTTTATCATTATTGTTGGCTAGATATCATTGTACAAGGTTATCAATTTACCTGGTCTAATAAGAGGAAAGGTCATCATTTAATCCAAGTAAGGTTGGATAGGTTTTTGGTCTATTGCAATTGGGATAATGTGGATGCTCTTTCTCTCAAATCCCTACCCAAAACAGGATCCGATCACAATGCTATTGTTGTCTTTTGGGAGGATGGTTTAAAGAAACATCCCTTTCCTTTTAGGTATAAGATTATGTGGATGCAAAACCCGCATTTTAGGAGCTTGGAGGTTCAATGGTGGAATACTCATGTGGATGAGACTCCAATGTTTTGTGTGTTGTAGAAGTTAAAAATATTAAAAGATAATTAATGTGAAGGATGGAATAAATGTTCCTTTGGTAACATCTTTGATCACAAGAAATATACTACCTCAACACTAAAATCCATATAGGATAGAATGGAGTGAAGTTAGATTGATTTGTAAGATTGTATGGAGGAGAAATCCCTAAGAAATCAATGGGCTAGATTGAACAAATATGAATAAGGCTTTTGGAAACAAAATTCTCGTGTGCAGTGGCTTACTAAGGGTGATAGGAATACCAATTTTTTTCATTAGTCAGCTATGAAACATAGGAGTAGAAATAAGATAAGAAGTGTCCAGAGAGAGTATGACTCTCATAGTGAGGATGATGCTAGGATAGATAGGATGTTTTTTTCCTTTTTTGTTTATTCGTATAGTAATGGCCATAATCATCTTAAGGATTTATGGGTAATGTTGGAGGTTATCCCTGAGGTGATTAAGGATATGGAAATGGAACAACTAACTTCAAAAGTTTCCTTCAGGAATTTAAGGAGGTGGTTTTCTCATTCGAAGCCTATCAAGTCCCTAGCCTAGATGGGTTCTCAATGTGTGTAAGAAGTTGAGTCTACTTTATGTCCAAAAAGTGGAAGTATTTTCCCATTTTTTTAGGATTCATTCCAATTGACCTAAAAATTTGAAGCACTTAAAGAATAAATCTTGGAAAAAGTTAATAATATAAAATATAGTGCTCAAAGTATAGCTTCCAAATATGTAATTTAGTTTAATACCCAGATGATAGAAATTAAGTTTTAATAGTCATTTCTAAAACCTATAGTTTAAAAGTCACTTTTTCAGGACCATAACATGCTCGTGTACAACAAGCATAATTTGACCTAAATGAAAGTATTTTTTTAATTCCTTTTAGGAATATATTTGTAACTCACTCACCTTGATGGGGATATTTTTTTGTAATTGTTTTCTAAATATTTTTTTTGTTAATTTTTTATTGGGCATAATTGCTATTTTGAAAGCCCTCATGTGCAACAAACATAACTTGACTTAAACTTAAAGTTTTTTATTTTTATTTTTAAATTATGTATAATTGTCTCTAATTTGATGCCATATAATTTGTTTTTCAAAAACCTTAAAAATAGAAAAGTTATTAAAAGAATAAGAAACCCTGTTATTTCAAGTTTATGGACCTCTTTCAATAGAAATTATTTTAAAAATATAAAAAACTAATCCAATTTTTTTTTAAATACATATTTAGAATCTATAGAGTCTCTTCTATAATGGGTTTTCATTATTTAAAAAAAAAATCTACATAATTGGTATTCAAATATATGTCCAAAGTTATTATTTTGTATGGACACTGATATGGCCTTCAAGTTGTAGGTCAAACTAGGTCCAAGGCTAAGGGTAGGCTCCCCAATCCTTTTTTTGAAGCAAAATCCAAAGTAAAATTTAGTGCCAAATTTTTTATATATTTTTAAACGGGACCCTATTTAGTAAAAAATGGGTTCCCATTTCAAAAACAAAATGTGATCTTGTTTCTTTTTATATTATTTATTTTTTTACTTTGAAAATGACATATATACATGAAAAATAAATTTATTTATTTTTATATTGTAAATGACATATATACATGAAATATAACATTTCAGTTATATTTCATGTATATATTGACAAGATGTTTGAGAATGGTTTTAGATCTCTATGATTTATAATGCAACTTCTAGATTTTATTAAATATTTTAATTTTCAAACTTAGTCAAATTTCAATAATCATCAGGCTCTTATTAGTATTTTATCGCTCTCTATATCACTCTTTTTTATCTCCCTCGAGCTCTAGACCTATCTCTCTACCTCTCTCTCACATATTTAACACTCTCTCTACCTCTCTCTCACATCTTTAACTCTCTCTCTCTCTCTCTCTGTACACCTCCCCTCACTCCCTCCCTACCTATATTTCTCTAAATATACCTCTCTCTATGTCTCTCTCCCTACCTACCTATATTTCTTTACATACATCTATCTTCCACCTCCTCTCTCTCTCTCCCGCCCTCTTCTCCCCACTTATTTCCATCTCCCCCCTCTCTCTCCATCTCTACATCTTGATCCCTCCTTCCTTCCCTTTCTCCAACTCTATAACTATCCATTTCTTTCTGCTTCTTTTTATCTCCTCTCTCCCTCTCTATTCATTTATCTCCCTACTCACACTCTCTTTATAAAAATAGAGAGGGAGAGACGAAGAGGTAGGTAGAGTGAGTGAGAGGAGATATAAAGAGAGTGATTGGGGACAGATGGATAAAATGAGAGGGAGAGAGGAGATATAAATAACTAGAGAGAGATGGATGGGAAGAGAGGTGAAGAGTGGGAGGGGTGGAGAGATAGAGAGAGAGGGTGGGAGAGAGAAAGAGAGAGGGTGAAAGAGAGATGTATGTAGAGAAAGATAAGTCAGTAGAAAAGGAGACAAAGGTATGTAAAGAGAGATAGAGAGGTATATGTAAAGAAATAGAGGTAGGTAGAGAGTTAAGGGAGGTGTGAAGAGAGAGAGGAGACAAAGAGTAGGGAGTTATGCATGTGAGTGAGGTAGAGAGATAGGTCTATATTTTGGGAGTGGGAGGAGAGAGTGAGATAGAGAGGTACAAGAGGGGATAGAGGAAGAGTGATATAGAGAGAGATGGTTCTAGATCTCAAGGAAGATAAAGAGAGTGAGATAAAGAAAGCAACCAAATGCTAACATGACCATGGTGATTATTGAAATTTGATTTTTTGAAAATTTATAAGATCTTTTAAAATATAGAATTTGTATTACAACTCCTAGAGATTGAAAACCAATCTCAAACATCCTACCAATATATACATGAAATATAACTTAAAGTATAAGAAAGGAAAAAGAGAAATTGAAAGGTGACTTATACTTAAATGTTATACTTCATATATATTTAAGTCATTTTCCACAAAATAAATAAATAATTTAAAAAGAAATAGGATCCCATTTTGCTTATGAAATGGGATCTTGTTTTGTTTTCAAAACAAAATCCCATTTCGTAGATTCAGGCTTGGGATCTGACCATGAAATGGGATCCCATTTCAAATTTTAGCTCAAAACCCCAAAGCATAACAAGATCTCATTTCATTCGACATATTTTTTTGTTTTTGGCTAAGTTTGAAACTTCCACTCTAAGTGGACTCAACTTTGTGCACTTACCCTCCCACTGGAATTTCTTCAAGAATTTTGGGATGTTCTTGGGATTGATATTTACAATGTGACAAGAAACATCTTTAGAGCTAGTAAAATCCTTAAACAGGTTCAGCCTATGTTTATTTCTTTAATTCCCAAGTATGAGAATGTTGTTTCCTTGCAAATTTTTAGGCCTATCAGCCTTTGTAATAAATGTTAGAAGATCATGTCTAAGATCATGGTTAATAGGCTAAAAAATGTATTGGATAAGATGATTTCTGATAATTAGAAGAAGGCTTTATTAAAGGTAGACATATCTTGGATTCTTTCATAACTACCCATGAATTAGCCCTCTCTATGGAATACAAAAAAAGGTAGGTATGGACCTTAAACTTGATATTTCCAATGCATATGATGGAGTCTCCTAGAATTTCCTCTTTGAAGTGTTAAAAAGTTTGGTTTTAAAGGTATATGTTTTAGGATTATTAATGAATGTGTTACCTCTCCTATGTGCACGATGCTATTTAATGGTTCTCCTAAATTCTATTTCTCTTGTGGTAGAGGGCTTCGACAAGGTAAACCCCTTTGACCTTACTTGCTTATCATTGTTGTTGAAGTTTTGGGAAGAAAAATTCAGAGATATAGATCAAAATTGTCTCAATGGTATTAAAGTTGATTCCCATCTTCCTCCTATAACTCGTTAGCAATTTATGGATGAAACCATTATCTTTGGTAAGGCCTATTTTTCTAAAGACAAAGGATGGCAGGAGATTTTGAATAATATGATTAGTTATCTAGATATCATATCAACTATAACAAAATTAAAATATACTTCTTTAATGTCTTGTCTTCCTTACAAGCCAAGATCACTAGGATTCTTGGATGTGACACCACTTCTTTCCCAAATTCTTACTTGGGTCTCCCTCTTATTTCAAAATGTCCTCCTAACAATTTATGGAATAGTTTAATTGAGATATTTCACAAAAAGCTTATCGCGTGGAAAGAAAAATTACTAATCCTTCCAGGAAAAGTTCAACTTGTTAAATCTTGTTTACAAAATATCCTAGTATATTATCTCTATTTGTTGAACATTCCTAGAATAGTTGTTGATAAAATTGAAAATATTCTGTAGTACCCTTACTTGTTTGAACTGATATTTTGTTCTTGTTATTCTCAGTGGATACATTATCATTTGTTATTTAGAATTATATAACATTGTTCCATGTTTTATCTGATTATGAGATATATGATATATTTGCAGTATTTATGTACTTATGTTTTATGGCATTATATGGTTCATTGCTATGTACTGACACTTTACTTCATCTATGCACTGTGTGTTGTGTATCTGCGAGGGTATGGGATGCATGGGGACGATTTTCCTTCACTCATCTTGGTGAGACAGGGAACATCGCGATTCTCCTTCATCGGTGTGTATGTTGAAATTTCTATATATGTATGTATGCATGTGTGGTCGGTGATGCAGGATGTTGCAGGTACAAGTATCGGGTAGGTACGGGGTATCGTCTCCACCTGGCTACACAGGTCTGAGCGTGCCTTATATTTTTTGATGGAAGTGAAGGAGATAGTAGTTGACCCTATTTTTAGTTAGTTACACTCAGGTGAGTGCCTTCAGTTAGTCGTCTATCAATTGGTTTGGTCTTCATATTTTAATGTTTGATCTTTATAAAAGTCGCATGATGCTTGCTCAGTTTGCGTGTCCAGTGTTCCCAATTTTTGTATATCATTGGTAATTGTTACGTTTATTACGTCTTTAAGAGTAAAAAGTAGTTTTGGTAATCGAAGGAAAAAGAATCAAGTGATCTAGTGACTTAATATTGTTTATAAAGGACAAGTTAATGTCTTGGTATGAGTTGATATGAATTTTATCAGCTTGTTAGCTCGATAGTTGCAATTCGATCATTTGAATATATGTAAGGACACAATATACTCGGAAGGCAATAGTCACTTATAACTAGTTATTGGAGTTAAGATAAGGTGATCGTATTATCAATAGTTGATATCGCCCATCGGGTTATTGTGTTTTTTGGATTATGCATGTATAAAGTTAGGATTATAAATATATTATATTTAATAAGCTTTTCGATTGAGTTATATATATATATATAATTCGATTGTTCGAATATAAATCCATATAAAAAAAAGTCATTAGTTATAAGCATTTGAAATTATAGTATATATTTATATATTTAAAAGTAAAACTGCTAGGAAGATTAATGTTTAAATATTAAAATGAAAGTTATTAATTAATTATTAAAATATAATAATGAAATTATATTAAAACGAATAAAATAAACTTGATTGATTAAAAGGTGGTGGGTTTTTAGTTATCATATATTATAAGATATTGATACTATAGAATACCAAATTAGCATTTAATTCTTTGATTAAAACACAAAAGTTTAATATAAATATATTATCGGTTATGTTAAAGTTAAGGTTAGTGCTTCTAAGGGTGGTGGTTCCTCTTAGATAACGATTGTTACAAGAGTTGATAGTCAAGCTGATAGTCAAGCCGCTGTAGCTATTCGACTTGGCATATATTCCTCACAAACCACGGTGTAATGGCAGGGAAACCGGTTTATGTAGTCAACCCTCCTCCCTTTCGATAAAGCATGCTCCACATAGCAAGTGGAAAACCATGAGGGCTATTCCACATAACAACCATTTTCAAGTAGAAGTCGACAAGTTTAATGGTATACTGGAAGCCTCCGAGACTTAGGAAATGTAGAAACTGTTACAAGTAATGACCGAGAAAAGATGGTTTCTTTAATACAAGTAAAGGTTTATGTGAGGGAGGTCGATAGTAATATCGACCACCCCCCCTTAATAAAAGGGAGGGGTCGGTATTACCACCGACCACCCTCCTCCCTTTTTATTATACACACCCCCCTCCATTTTATATTACGTGCCTCCTCCCTTTTAAATAAAGGCTTCTCCACACTGATTCACTCACCGCATAAGTAGAAAGTGACACCAATTTATATGCAACCATATCCATTCAGGTATGTCATGGAAGGAATTAATGAAGGGTTAAGAGGTAACATAGGGAGTAACTTGGAGAATAATGTGGTTTACCAACCCACGTAAACCCATCCATATCCACCATTATCAACATGTATTAGATAGTTATTTAATTTGCTCATTTTTAGGAAGTTATTTTTAGTAAAGCTGACTTAGTCTTGGAGTTAAAAGCCTCATGGATAAATTATTAATATGGACTTAACCACTTTAGTGGTGTGGTGTCATGAAATGCTTAATGCATAACTTTACATGGTGAACACATAGGTGTTCATATACGATTAGGGCTGTTATGATGCAATTAGATCTTGAGTGGTGTCACTTAGAGTCAATCCACCTCTAGTAGAGGTAGCCTGAAAGTAGGAAAGAGGGTAGATGACAACCTTATATATAGACCATTGAGTTGGAAGAGAAGAGGGGGGAGATGCAACGAAGGATTAGAGAAGTCATTTTTGGTATCCAAGGAAGGACGGTGGATTGTAGAAAGAAGAATAGGTTTAGAGAGGATAGTGTTTTGATAGTATCAAGAGAGTTGTTTGTTTGTTTTTTGATAGAGTTGGAAAGTATTGGTGAAAAGGATCGCAAGCAAGGCGCATTTATCGGCAAGAGGGCATTAAGGTCTTGCATATTGATCAACACTTCAAATAGGTCAGGGATTTCTTAGTTTACGATCATTAATATTTACAATCTCTATATATGTCAGATTATTGTCTTGCTTATGAAATAGTTATGGTTATGTTTTATTTATCGTTAGGGATTGTTAAATAAAATCATATAATAGAAGTTGTGATTACGTTATGACTATAGAAGTGGAATAGTGTTTAAGTTCAAATTTCACACTTGTTATTATATGGAAGAAATGTATTATGTCTTATTGTAAGACTTCCTTGATGAAATAAATATATCTATTTTAATCTTCATCTATTGTATAAATGAAAAATTATTGGGGTTGCGTACCTATAGTAGTTAACATGAGTAATTGAACTTTTAAAAATGTTAATAATTGTAAAGTTCGGTGTTATACCGACCAAATTGTTCTTCATGTCTAGACAAACGTATATTTGTATTGCAAGTAAATTTTGTGATAGGTGTTGGTACGTAATATTATCTTGTTTATATGGTGGTTGCAACTATGCACATTAAGTCATGTTGTCAGTATGTCTTGTGTACTGTGTTTTGGCCAGTTATTTAGATGTATAACCTTAAAGGAAATGAGCCACTGTGAGTTATTAGTAAAGGTCAACCTTAGGTTAAGTAATTATGTATCTCTCATCCGAGGTAGGTCAAAATTGGGTATGGCTGTCTGTGTCACCATAGAGTTCTGTAGATAGAACTAGCCTGTAGTGTCCTAAGAGAGAGAATGGCTTTCGAGCGGGGGCCGTGACCGAAGTGGTGACAGGATAACCCTTTGGAAGTTGGTTAAGAAAGTGAAAACCTAATAAATGATTAGGGAAGGGTAGAATAAAAATTAAATAAAATAATGTGCCTCGCACATAGGTGAGTGCTAGTACAGGGCTCATAATGTAGCGAGAAGGCCTGGAATGGAAAATTTACCACCTTGTCTTCATGAGAGGATTGGTAAGGTCTGCATGAGTCTTAGTTGGAATCAGAGGTTCGGGAGAGGTTACCAGGATAACCCAGGATGGGGGCCAGGACCTATGGAGGTTGTACCATGGTATCCATCGTAAGACATGTGATGACACTTTCTCCTTAGAGTCACTAGTGTTTTGTGAGTTGGGTCACATGAATGTAAGTGGAATCTTGTAGTCCTTTCGTTCTTGTTTCATTTTGCTTGCTTGAGGGTTATCTACTATCTCCAGCACGGTGGGGTGGTTCCTTTTCGGAATCACATGGTCGGGTGATAGTGTCACTTCCCATCGGATGTACTAGAACGTATCTTCAGGTGAGGAAGGACTTCACTGATTTTCTTGGTTCGTGATTCATGTACCAGCTCTTATTCCTAACCATGATTCAGTTGAAAACTAGAGGTTTTGAAAAGAAACTTTATGTAACTTTCATTTTGTAACATCTTAGCTCATGATGTAATTTTCTTTTTGAAAACATGTATTTTCGAATATTGTAAGCAAAAATACATTGTAATGTATGCTATTTCAATTACTTAATTCTTTTATAATATATGAATGCTTGAAGTATTTTAAATTCTTTCATTGTGGAAATTTTATCTTAAATATCTAATTTACAAAGTAATATTCGTTGGTAACCCTTAGGAAATTCAGGTGTTATACTTCCGCTATGATATTAGATGTACTAAGATTTAATTCATGCACTTTAAAAAAAAATTATTTCACCCTTAGTTGCATAGATTATGATGTTTTCCTTCAGGGTTCCTGACGGGGCATTACATTTGGTATCAGAGCAAAGTTTCAACACTGGCTACTTTGGGTTTGTAGTGTGCCTATTCAACTTGATTGTTTTTTTTTATATTAGGTCTTAACAATTGTGTTTTCCTTGTTTATCCTTGTCATAAATCTGCATCTTTTCTCTTTTGTAGTACTCGGTCATGGCTAGGAGAGCTAGGGGAGGTGGCCATATGGGTGGTCGCAATAGAGGTAGAGGTAGAGGAAGAGGTGGAGGATGAGGCTGTGGTTTTGATCATCATAGTCCTTCACCACCACCTACTCATGTTAGTGCTAAGCCAGAACAGTCTGTTCATTAGGACTTACCTCATGTAGAAGAGCAGGTTCCCGAAAGGGAAGAGCTGAGACAAATGTTTCAGGAGGTTCTTGCTAGGTTAGGCCCTAGGCCTGAGGTTGTTTAGCCAGTTCTAGAAGAGAGAGAGAGGGAAAGATCACCTAGAAGGAGAGGGATTGCAAGCAATGAAGATCCAGTTTCTTTGGGTCACATAAAGGACTTGATGAGGTCCAACCCTCCTATCTTTAATGGTATGGGTACTGGTCTAGAGGCAGAGACTTGGCTTATCGGTCTGGATAGGTGTTTTGCTATGTTCCCATATAGTAGCAACACCAAGGCAAGATGTGCTATTATGCGTCTCGAAAACTTCACGTCAATCTGGTGGAGACTGGAGGAGGAAATGATCGGTGTGTGCATTAACACTGTGACATGGGAGCTATTTTTGGAGAGATTCAGGGCACGGTTTCTCTCACCCCAATGGAAACAAACTTGGGCAGATGAGTTCCATGCACTGCGACAGTATGGTATGACGGTAGACCAATATGAGCATAGATTCTATGAGCTCAGGTAGTATGCGGGAATTGGTAATAATGAGGCTATGCTTGTGCAACATTTCTTGAGGGGTTTGAATGATCGCATTAGTGGAGGTGTTAGGGTGTTTGAGCCAACTTCAGTAGAGATAGTTGTGGCAAAAGCCCGATTGGTAGAGCTAAACCTTAGTCGTGCTCTTGGTGGGCAAACAGGTGTGCAGATAGGGAGTGCTCCTTCTAGTGGGAATAGAGCTCATGGTAATCAGTTTCAGTCAGTTGCACCATTTAAGGCTCCGCAGGCACCTGCTAAGGGTGGACCACAGTAGCAGCAACCATCAAAACCGAAACAGTTCCAGAGCTAGAAGGGTGGCAATGCTCAATTTAAGAAAAATAGAAATTGGCAGAGGGGCAGACAGGGCCCTACAGGGGAATCCTTGCAAAGTGCATCTCATGCCCCTAGCCAAGGAAATTATCAGCAATCCAGTGGTCTGACAAGTAATAGAGGAGCTTGCTTCTCTTGTGGGCAGTATGTTCATAGAGCTACACAGTGTCCTCAGCGTTTCCACAACATAGGTAGTCAACGACTGGCAGCATCAGAACCTACAGTGGGAGATGCAAGCAGATCTCACAGAGTGTTCACAGTGGTGGATAACCACCAAGCTGATCATCAGGGTACAGTTATAGAAGCAGTAGGTATGTTGCATGGAACCCCTATCTCTGTACTTTTCTATTCCGGTGCTTCAGATTCTTTCATTTCTTCATCTATTGTGGAGTGGTGTGGACTCACATCTACTAAGGAGATGAATAGGTGGCAAGTAGAGTTGGCTACAGGTGTCTGTGTTTCTGTAGATGCCTTTATTCCCAATTGTGAGTTGAATCTAGGAACCTTAGTTACTTTAGTTGACCTTCAAGTCATTCCTTTGGGTTCTTATGGAGTTGTGTTGCGAATGGATTGGCTATCTTCTCATAATGCTCACGTAGATTGTCTCAAGAAGACGGTGGAGTGTTTAGATGACCTTGGCAAGGAAGTGAAAATTGTTGGAGTTCAGAGACCAATATCCTTACGTTTGATCTTTGCTATGCAACTTAAGCGGTGCATGCGTAGAGGGTGTCAACTTTTTTCAGTTACTCTTGAGGACATGGATGAGTTAAAGAGTCGAGAAATTGCTCTTGATAGTCACCCTATTCTTCAAGAGTATGTTGATGTATTCCCATTAGATATTCATGGTATGCCTCCAAAGAGAGACATAGATTTTCACATTGATTTGGTTCCTGGTGCAGAACCTATTTCGAGAGCTCCATATCGGATGACCACTCAGGAGTTGAGTGAATTGAAGTTGCAACTAGAAGAATTGTTAGCCAAGGGATTTATTCTTCCTAGTGTTTCTCCTTGGGGTGCGCCTATTATCTTTGTTAAGAAGAAGGATGGTTCTTTTTGGTTATGCATTGATTACCGATAGCTGAATAAGATAACCATCCAGACTCGATATCCTTTGCCTCGTATTGATGATCTTTTTGATCAGGTAAAGGGAGCCAAGATATTCTCTAAGATTGACCTGAAATCTGGGTATCACCAGTTGCATATCCAGGATGCAGATATTCATAAGACAATGTTTCGCACTCGTTATGGTCACTATGAGTTCACAGTAGTACCATTTGGGTTGACGAATGTGCCTTTAGTTTTCATGAGCCTCATGAATGGGGTTTTTCACACCTACCTTGATCATTTTGTCCTTGTGTTCTTAGATGACATATTAATTTATTCTAGAACTATGGAAGAACATGAAGGTCACTTACGATAAGTAATGCAGTGCTTGAGGGAAAACCAACTTTATGCTAATTTGGCAAAGTGTGATTTTTTTCAATCAGAGGTAAACTATCTTGGTCATATAGTTTCAGGGGAAGGTGTATCCGTGGATCCTTCAAAGATCCAAGCCATTGTTGATTGGCCAGTGCCAACAAGCATTTCTGAAGTTCAGAGTTTTATGGGTTTGGCCGGATACTACCGTCGATTTGTTCAAGGTTTTTCCTGGATAGGTCACCCAATCACTTCTATACAGCAGAAAGGGAAGAAGTTTGTTTGGTCAGAACAATGTGAGTCAGCTTTTCGTAGCTTGAAGGAACTCCTTGTCAGTGCTCCAATTTTGGCAGTTCCTGATCTGTCTAGAGATTTTATAGTATGCACATATGCCTCTTTGGAAGGTATAGGTGCAGTGCTTATGCAAGATGGACGAGTGGTTGATTATGAGTCTCGCAAACTCAAGAACCATGAGTTGAACTATCTAGTTCACGATTTGGAGTTGGTAGCTGTAGTTCATGCTTTGGTTAGATGGCGTCATTTTCTATTAGGGCATTGTTTTGAACTGCATAGTGATCACCGTAGTCTACAGTATATTTTCACACAACCGAATTTGAATGCTCAACAACGAGGTGGATGGAATTTCTCTGTGAGTATGATTTTGATGTTCGATACATTCAAGGGAAAGAGAACGTGGTGGCAGATGCTTTGAGTCGTAGGCGGCATGAAGTTTTGGTATTATCCCTTGGAGTTGACTTGAGAGAGAGGATTCTCAGAGTTCTCCCTCGGGATACTTGGTATCAAGATGTTAGAACCATGATAGAGTCCAGAAGGCCTTTAGAGGGAAGATCTTCTAGATATAATCTTGAGGCAGATGGACTTCTTCATGACCATGGGCAGATCTATGTAGCTTCTTTAGAGGGTCTTCGCGTCTTGATCATGACTGAGGCCCATTGTGCACCTTATTTGGCACATCCAGGTGTCAAGAAGATGCACGTAGATCTTAGACAAATTTATCATTGGGAAGGCATGAAACATGACATTGCTGATTTTGTGTCAAGGTGTTTAGAATGTCAGCGGGTGAAGGCAGAGCATCAGCACCCGGCAAGGCTTCTTCAACCTAATTTGATACCGGATTGGAAATGGGATATCATTTCCATGGATTTCATTGTTGGGTTGCCTATCTCTTTGCGTCGACATGATGCCATCATGGTCATAGTTGATAGGTTGACTAAGATTGCTCATTTTGTTCCTATTCGAGCTTCCTATACAGCAGCAGTGGTGGTACGAGTCTTCTTGGAGGAAGTAGTGAGACTGCATGGGGTTCCGAGGTGGATCATCTCTGATAGAGATCCTGTCTTTACCTCAGCTTTGTGGACCTCACTTCAGCATGCTTTGGGGACTCAGTTTAACTTTAGTTCAGCCTATCACCTAGAGATGGATGGTCAGACAGAGAGAGTGAATCAGGTTTTGGAGGACATGGTTCGCATGTATGTTAGGGACCAACAGTCACGTTGGGAGGATTATATCTACCTTGTAGAGTTTGCATATAACAATGGATATCATAGCTCCATAGGTATGTCCCCCTTTCAGGCATTATATGGTCGTCTTTTCCGTACTCCCTTGAGTTGGGATCGGTTAGAGGATAGGGTGCTTATAGGTCCGGATATTCTTCGGGAGAAGGAGCAACAAGTTGAGCAGATTCAAGAGCATTTGGTAGCTACACAGGATAGGCAGAAGAAGTATGCAAATGCTCATAGGATAGATCGTCAATTTTCTATTGGCGACCATGTTTTTCTGAGAGTGCGTCCACGGAAGAGTTTGATCTGTTATGGGAAGGGTTCTAAGTTGGCGCCTCGGTTTGTTGGCCCTTTTGAGATTCTTGAGAGGATAGGTCTTGTTGCTTACCACCTTGCCTTGCCACTGAGTCTATCCCGCATCCACGATGTCTTTCATGTTTCAGTTCTTTGACCTTATCACCCTGATGTGACACATGTTCTTGATTGGAACTCCTTGCAGGTCGAGGACGGGCAGCTTTCCATGGAACCCGTGTGCATTCTTTAGCATCAGGATTTGATCCTCAGGGGTCGCACCATCGACCAGGTAAGGGTCCTATGGGACCCAAATGATGAGACCTCGGCAACTTGGGAAGATGCAGCAAAGATGAGAGAGTTATATTCATATTTGTTTTAGGCTTCTAGGAGTAAGCCTAGTCTTGGGGGGGAGAATGTAGTACCCTTAGTCGTTTGAACTGATATTTTGTTCTTGTTATTCTCAGTGGATACATTATCATTTGTTATTTAGAATTATATAACATTGTTCCATGTTTTATCTGATTATGAGATATATGATCTATTTGCAGTATTTATGTACTTATGTTTTATGGCATTATATGGTTCATTGCTATGTACTGACACTTTACTTCATCTATGCACTATGTGTTGTGTATCTGCGAGTGTATGGGATGCATGGGGACGATTTTCCTTCACTCATCTCAGTGAGATAGGGAACGTCGCGATTCTCCTTCATCGATGTGTATGTTGAAATTTCTATATGTATGTATGAATGTGTGGTCAGTGATGCAGGATGTTACAGGTACAAGTACCGGGTAGGTACGGGGTATCGTCTCCACCTGGCTACATAGGTCTGAGCGTGCCTTATATTTTTTGATGGAAGTGAAGGAGATAGTAGTTGACCCTATTTTTAGTCAGTTACACTCGGGTGAGTGCCTTCAGTTAGTCATCTATCAATTGGTTTGGTCTTCATATTTTAATGTTTGATCTTTATAAAAGTCGCATGATGCTTGCTCAGTTTGCGTGTCCAGTGTTCCCAATTTTTGTATATCATTGGTAATTGTTATGTTTATTATGTCTTTAAGAGTAAAAAGTAGTTTTGGTAATCGGAGGAAAAAGAATCAAGTGATCTAGTGACTTAATATTGTTTATAAAGGACGAGTTAATATCTTGGTATGAGTTGATATGAATTTTATCAGCTTGTTAGCTCGATAGTTGCAATTCGATCATTTGAATATATGTAAGGACATAATATACTCAGAAGGCAATAGTCACTTATAAGTAGTTATTGGAGTTAAGATAAGGTGATCGTATTATCAGTAGTTGATATCGCCCATCGGGTTATTGTGTTTTTTGGATTATGCATGTATAAAGTTAGGATTATAAATATATTATATTATATTTCGTATCAGGCCAGCCAGCTTCTGACTTGCCATGTGACCGCCATCTCACCTTAGGTCAGACCCACCACTGGACTTATCCTTTCTTTGTCGTTGATCCATGATAGGTAACTGTTGATCATCTTCGCATTACAGAACAACGACAGCCATTGGATCAGCTCCAACTTGCTCGCTCCTTAACTCCTTGTCCATCCATGCCATGTGTCAGCCTCTATTTCACCCTTGGGCACATCTTGATTCATTCTGAGCCCACCTGGACAACCACCTTAACCGCCATGTCATCAGTTGCTGATCCACAATGACTAACGGGCGATCATCTTCCCATTGCGAAACAACGACGACTGTTGGATCAGCTCAAACTTGCTCGGCCTCTACATCTTCATCCATCCATGCCACGTGTCAGTCTATGATTTGCCACTTGATCCACCTTAGCATGGCCTCATCTGCCACCTCAGCGCCATCGAACCCATTGTTTCACTTTGGTTTGTTCGACATCAATCTTTCGGCCAAACTTCCTCTCTCAGTGAACAGTTTTCATGTCTCATCAAAACTGCAGTTTCATCGATACCTCTTCTTTTGATGAAATTGATGCCTTCGATGAATCCGTTTAGAGATCCATTGATGCCAAGGTCTGCTTGATAAGTCACCCTTTGGTTTGTCTGTGCATCCAGCTGGCCATCATCTAGGCACCACCTGTCTACCACCTGTCGCGAGGGTATTCATTCTGAAACATCACAACCGTGGTAGAGCGACAGTCATGGATAGCCCCAAAATTACACTCCATTGTTCGATCTTCCTTGATTTGCATGCCCTTCTACCACGTGTCACCACATGTCAGCCTCTGTTTTGCCACATGATCCACCCGGGTGCCACCTCAACTTCCACTTGGATGCCACCTCACCAATCTCTAAGTCGCGAAGATTAACAGTCGAGCAATTTCACATAGCAGTATAGCGATGGCCGTCAGATCTTTCGCATCATCATCTGATCTTCTTGGACTTGCAAGCTGGTTAACAACCTTTTACTGCAAATTTGGCTACTCTGAGACGCGTGCGCATGCAGGGGGCCTACCAACACTGAGCTGCACCTTGTCAAAATCCCGTAAGCTTTGACACTTAATATGTGTGGGGCTTTGTCTTTAAATACGAAAATGCTCCTCCCCACGACCAATGTGGGATAAATGGACTATGCTTGGTCCTTTCCATTGGGTCATCGAGATAACATGAAACTAGGGCTTCCAATGGCTGATGATAACTTTCTGCACTCCGCACTTTTCTATTGGGCGTCGACATAGGGGAGAACCTTGTGTGCCTATGCTTGCTCATCGGGGTAAGTCTTGCTGATCGGGGTAGGTCTTGTCGATAAGGCAAAAATTCAAAAAAAACTACAAAGAAACACCCATCTCCATCAGCATGCTGGGCTCAAGCCTCATGGGAGCCACATTTTACCCCACATGCTATAATTCAATGAACAAAAAGTTATTTTCCCTGTGTCTGTACATTAAGCAAACAAGTTAGACAAAAACATGTATTCTTTTCATATTTAGCACTTGTTTCTCCTTCTGAGGCATATTGATCTGATATCTTCTGCATCTTTTTGCCATGAAATATGATATTGCAATCTTTTGTCTTTCTTTTCAAATAATTACCAATGGAATTTAGCAGAATAAAAAATGCACCTTGTTGCTCATGTGTAAAATATCATAGCTCTACCTGATTGAGCTAGTAGTGAAAATAGGTAACAAAAAACAAATAAAAAAACATTTTCATAAATGTGCGATTCTGCTGAAAAAGCACTTATAAGAAATCAATCCTTAAAATTCTTCACTTGTAAAGTGAACTTCTTAATCTGAATATGGGGCAAATTTTTTCTAGTACATGAATCAATTTTATCACAAAAACTATCCATTTTATTTCTTTTTTATGACAAGATGCTCCCCAAGTTTCAACTTATAAATCTTTCTTAGAGACTATGCATACGTCTTCTTGTTTTATGCCAACATACAAATTGCACAATCTCTACATGCCTAGAAACTTCGATGCAGTTGTAGAAGCAAAAAAATAGTTATCTCCAATGCCTTTGCCACTTTCTACACAGAGAAAACATGGAATCAGAGCTTTTTAATAATCAACATTTTATTCTCTTGCTACTCTATTGTTTTGCTGTGCCAAAGACTTAATATCCTTTCCATGCTTTCTTGAGAGATGATGTTACTACGCAACAAATTCCCTGCCAATTTTTATGCAAAACCCGAGGCCACCATTATTCTCAATTCTATGCCTTCAAAAAATGAAAATAAACTTTAGATCGCCTTACCTTCTCTACGCCATGTTTTTCACACACCATGGGCTTAATCCTCTTTCTTTGATTGTTCTAGTGGCATTAGAATATTATACCACGCTTAGCAATAATATCATGCCCAGAAAACAACTTTGGATGCAAAAATCCGCAACGCTTTCTCTGCAATCAATGGATTGTATATAAATATGCAAAAATCATTCGCTAGGATAGATAACGTATCGCTTCTTGTTAATTCAATTTAAAAACACCAAATCATATAAATGCCTTTCTCTGTTTACCCAATGCCTAAACAACATCATTGGTAATCAAATTCTTTACTACAAATCATGTCGGCATAGAATCATGAAAATGCTTTGATACCATCCTACCAGCATATAATCGTGAAGATGCTCTGATACCATGTTAAAAATGGTGAACATAATCAAACTTTTGTACTGAAAAATGATAAACTGAAATTGATTTCACTGGATAATATGCGTTTAAGTCCAATTCACTTCTTAAAGCCTTATTCTCCAGTATAATTGTTAACCACTTGTCTTAGCTATTAATTTATTTTCTATATATTACTTAATGCAATATTCTCCAATAGACTCAAGTTAGTAGATTTTTCCCATTAATCTATTATGATTATTGATGGATAATAATGTAAATTTTAAATTTCATATATTATGTTTGTCGATTTAAATTTTGTTGGGGTATGGACTTGAGCTTTGGTAGGGTTTTCTTGTTTTCTTTGTATTGTTTGTCTGCATAGTGTGTTTTTGGCTATCATACCACATTTATTGCAGGATTTTTTAGCCTTTTGTTTGGCTTCGACCATTCCCACTCCAACATTTGATGTTGGTGTTGGTGTTGGTGTTTTGGCATCGGAGACCATGGCTCCCCCGATGAAGTGCTTTCACAAGTTCATTCTGAAGGTGTTTCATGAGGTAATGTTTTTGGCACCCCTGATGTTATTTTACCATTGCAATATTTTGACAGTGCATGCAAATGGCTTGAAAAGTACACTTTAATTGATTATTTTGTGGGGAGGGTTCCACTTGAAAGCATGCTTTGTGAATAGGTTGCCAAAGCTTTGACCCCTCATGGGGTCCGACTTGATGGCATCCAAGGAACTACAATGCAAAAGAGGGTCCCAGCAACAAGGCCTGATGAGGTACCCTAATACAAGAAAATCTCTATAAAGCGGAGTAAAGGAGAAAACCCAGTGGGAAAAAACTCCTCTCCAAAAAGAGATAAAGAATCATGCTGAAAATAAAACATGAAGGAAGGAAGGCCTCACTGAGACCCCCCAAGGACAACTTCCTTCACCCCAAGCATTGAGCGCAACTGAAGATAGCGCGGAGATGCCAAAGGTTTAGTGAAGATGTCAGCAACCTGCTCCTCTGTAGGAATATACTCCAAGATGAGAGAACCATCCTGAATCAACTGTCTGATGAAGTGCATGTGGATTTCAATATGCTTTGTCCGCTGATGCTCCACTGGGTTGCGAGAAATGTGAATGGCACTCTGGTTGTCACACCAAAGAATAGTGGGACAATTTGGAGGAAACCCAAACTCTGTCATCGACTGCCGAAGCCATAAAGCCTCTTGACTGGCTAACACTGCTGCTTGGTACTCAGCCTCTATAGATGATAATGCAATAGCAGACTGCTTCTTGCAAGACCATGTAATAGGACTAGAACCAAGGCAAAAAATGAAGCCAGAAGTAGACTTCCGATCATTGACATCACCAGCCCAATCGGAGTCAGTGAAGCCAATGATGTGAGGGGATCCTGAAGAGTAGTGAATGCCATAATGTGTGGTGCCCCGAATATATCTCAAAATACGTTTGGCTACTTGCCAATGGCTCTCATGAGGATCATGGGAGAACCGAGAGACAAGGCCAACCGCAAAGGAAAGATCAGGACGAGAATGTGTTAGGTACAACAGATTGCCAACCAACTGCCTGTATAAAGTGGGGTCTACTGAAGGAGTAGAGCAAGTGGAAGACAAAACACCCACCTGACTGAAATGGAGTGGGGGCAGACTTGCAATCAAGCATGCCAAATCGCTGAAGCATATCAAGAGCATACTTCTCCTGAAAAATGGAAATCCCATCCGAAGATTGAATAACCTGTAGACCCAGAAAGAAGTGCAAGAGACCAAGATCTGTCATCTCAAACTACTCCATCAAAGCTCTCTGAACACTCTGAATCATGGAGGATGAGCTACCTGTAATGATGAGATCATCTACATATAGCACTAGAATCAAAAGATCACCCTCCTGACGCTGAATATAGACTGTGTGATCGGAATGACAGCGTGTGAAGTGCGAGGAAAGCAAGAAGGAGTCCATCTTCTCATACCAAGCCCTGGGGGCTTGTTTGAGACCATACAATGAACGTCGAAGTCTGCAAACCAAAGAAGTGTCCTACACAAAACCCTAAGGCTGCTCCATATAGATCTCCTCATGTAGGTCTCCATGCAAGAAGGCACTCTTCACATCCATCTGAAACACTGTCCATCCCTGTGAAGCTGCAAGTGAAAGTACCAGGCGTATAGAATTCATCTTGGCGACAGGAGCAAAGGTCTCAGAGTAGTCAATACCCTCTACCTGAGAAAACCCCTTCGCAACAAGACGGGCCTTATACTTATCAATAGAACCATCTGCAGCATACTTGGTACGATACACCCACTTGCACCAAACCAACTTTCTTCCCTTAGGAAGAGGACAAAGATCCCAAGTATGATTCTTCATCAAAGAAGAATACTCCTCATCCATGGCCCTATCCCACTCTGGGTGTCCTGTCACCTCTGAAAACTTTTGAGGATCATCTGAAAGGGTATGACTCAAAAGACTAGAACCAGATGTCTGAGTATGAGTGCGATGAGTATCTGAAGGATCACCTGCCAAAGAACCAGCTGCATCAACAGTATCACGGGCCCACTTCGGCAAAGACGGAGCAACTGGTGGTGGTGGAGATGGTGGATCATGATCTACATCATCCTTAAGAGATAAGTAATCCTCAAGAGATGAAGAGGAAGGAGTAGGCAATGAGGGAGAAGCAGGTGATGGAGAATCCATCTAAGGATAGCACTCATCAAACTGGACATCCCGCCGAAACAAGACCTCTCTGGAATCAGGATCAAACAACCTGTATGCCTTAACATCCTCACAGTAGCCAACAAATATGAGTGGTCGGCTCTTCCTCTCCATGGTGTTCTGCTGAGCATCAGGAATAAATGCCCAAGCCTCACTACTAAAAACTCGGAATGTAGAAACATCAGGCTTGACATGGGTCCAAGCCTCCTCAGGAGTCATATGTCGTAATGCCTTATGGGGCATCCGATTCTGAATATAATTGGCACAATTGACTGCCTCAGCCCAAAATGAAGAACTCATAGCTCGAGACTGTATCATACAATTTGCCATCTCCCGTAAGGTTCTGTTCTTTCTCTCAGCAACACCATTCTGTTGAGGGGTATAAGGAACTGTAAACTGATGCTGTAAACCATGCTCAGTGCAAAAATCTCTGAAAGCCTGATCTACATACTCCCCCCCATTATCTGTGCATATCCTCCTGATAGAAAGTCCAGATTGCTTCTCCACAAATGTCTTAAACTTCCTGAAAGAGTCAAAGACATCAGACTTGTATTTGAGAAAGTACACCCATGTACGTCTGGAGAAGTCATCAATAAAAGTGAGTACATAACGGGCCCCTGAAAAAGGAGTCGGAAAAGACATAAGATCACTGTGTACCAACTCTAGGGCTGCCCTAGCACGAGAGGCTCGTCCCTTAGGAAAAGGATCTCGATGATGTTTACCAAGGACACAACCATGACATACACCATCTGTATAAGAAATATGTGGAAGCCCAATCACAAGTGCCTGTGTACTCATCTGCTGTAGATATCTGTAATTGACATGACCAAAATGCTCATGCCAAAGCCTGCTCACTGAATCTGCATGTGCTATAAGAGAGGAACCAACAGTGTCTAAACTCTCAAAGCCATCAAAACTATATAAGTGAGATGCAGAATCCACACTCCCAGTAGCCACAACCAAGTCAGGATCATGAAGATCTCGAATAACCACATCATGTGGAGAGAACTCAACTGTCTTACCAGAGCCAGAGTGGCAAATCTGATAAACGGATAGAAGGTTTGTCGAAATGTCAAGAACCAAAAGCACATCCTGAAGACAACCACCATCCAATGAAACAGTACCAGAACCCTGAACGGAAAGTTGTGCTGAGTCACCAACTGCAATATGTCTAGTGCCTGTAGGAGCAAGAGCGGTGACCAAATCCTGTGTGTGTGTCATATGGTGAGAGGCATCAGAATCTAGAATCCAAGTGGACGCTGAGGACAATGCTCATGCAGAAAGAGCATGACCTTTCCCTATGGGCTGTGAAGGAGGTTGTGGTGCACTGATATTATGCTGCTGCATGGCTTCCTCCAAAGCCTCTAAACGTTTCCAACACTTGGAAACGGGATGTCCTTCCTTGCCACAAAAACTGCAAGGATCACCTGATTTCTTCTTAGTCTTGGAGGAAGACTCACCAGACTTTGAAGATTTGCCCTGTTTAGAATTGAATTGTGGTTTTGAATCAGACTTAGGTGGTGGCTTGGAGGGATTCTCACTAGCCTCTGAATCTTTCTTAGGCTTCGGTTTCTGCTTCTGTTTTCCTTTGGAGGACTGGGCTACCAATGCTTGGTTCTGTGAACCTGAAAGTGAATCCAACTGCTTAAGCTTAGCTTGCTCACGAGTCAGACGATCACAAAAGACCTCAAAAGAAGGCATGACATGTCGAGCACCCAAGGCATCCATGGTGGAATAGAAGGTCGAAGAGAAGATCTGAAATGGACCCCGAAGCTTGGAGAGAATTAGGAAAATGCACTCTGTATCAGTCTTAGTCTTACCACAACCCTGCAAGATAGATCTTTGCTGTTTGAACTTCATCAGAAACTCCTCAATAGAAGGAAATGAATCAGGTACCAAGGAAGTTAACTCTGCCTCAAGCTGCAAAGCTCTGAACTCATTCACAGTACCAAAAAGTCCTTCAAACTTGATCCAAATGGCTCGAGGAGTGATACAACCCTCAAGATGAAACTGGAGACTGTCGAAAATGTGTAAAGCCATCAATCCCATAGCCTGATCCATATTGTTCCTGTGCTGCATAATCTCAAAAGGACGTGTCAACTGAGGCTGAACCTCATCCAAACAGGACCATAACCCTTTTGACTAGAGAAGAGTCATCATGCGACCCTTCCAAGTGTGGTAATTATGCGGTGTGAGAGATTCAATAGGCCTGTCTACCATCCTGTGAACTGTGCCTCAACTGCTCTGAATTTTTAATTATTATTAAGTGGTCTTTCAGAACTAGACAGAAGATGCAGAAGGGGGTTTGATTTTTTTTGTATTGGTGTTTGTAAATTCTGGTTTTCTGATGTAAATAACAGAAAGCAAGAGAAAACACCCCCCCACAATGCAAAAAACTAATCCCCAGTACAAACTGAAAGCCAGAAAATGATAGAAAGCAATAATGGGTTGAGACAAAATTTGGAGCACCTGAAGATTTTTCTAATGAAATAGATTGTAGATCTGGAAAGAGCATAGACCACCTTTCCGATGCCTATTCGCTTTCGAAAAACGGAGTCCGTATGCAAAAGATATGGCTCCTGGAGTGCAAAAAACTTGTTCTGACTTTGACTGGCAAAAACCACTACAAAATGGCAAAATCAGAGAAAAAGACCTTCATCAATTAGATCGGGCTCGGAACCAGCTTTCCAACGCCTATTTCCATTCGAAAATCCGAGCTAAAATGCCCGAGTTATACCCTATTTTGTAAAACTGCTCCAAAAGAGCCCAAATAGGCCCGTTAAGCCCTCAAGGGCTTAAAAAAATAAGCCCCTGGTCCTCTGGGCGACCAGGGGCAGGCACAGGGGGCGGCGGCGCGGGGAGGGTGTTGCTGGCGGCGGGCGGCGCTTGCTAGCGACGAGCGGGCTGGGGCCAGGTGGTGCTCGGGCGGGGAACTCTCAGCGGGCGGCGCGGCGGGGGTTACCGCCAGCGGCAGTGGCCGCTGGGCTGCGCGGGCGGCGGTGCGGTGCTCCCAACCAGCTGCGCCTTCCTCCAAAACAGGCTGCGCTATTTTTGTAAGAAAAAACTGCTTTTTTTATATTTTTTTTGATTTTTTTAAATTTTTTGCCTTGGTTTTCGTGCCCTAGGGCCGTACGGCCTTGGGGCCAAAAAAATTTGCCCCCTAGTGCAACTATGTCCAAATCGGACGA
Source organism: Cryptomeria japonica (assembly GCF_030272615.1). Classification (NCBI taxonomy): domain Eukaryota; kingdom Viridiplantae; phylum Streptophyta; class Pinopsida; order Cupressales; family Cupressaceae; genus Cryptomeria; species Cryptomeria japonica. The sequence goes on along the minus strand of NC_081407.1, from coordinate 681,061,073 downwards.
ATTTTATATGGAAATAGGGGTTTTTGGGTGCTACGAGCTCAACGGTGAGGTCCGTTTGGGCTCAAAGTGCACCGAAAAAAAATACCCCCTATTCCAAAATAAAAAATAGAAGACAAACAGATCTGATGCAACCAAAACCTGGATCTCAAAATCTTTCAAAAGTCTGAACAAGCTGCAGCAGATCTGGCTCTGATACCATGTAGGATTTGAGAAATACAAATCCACAGAACCCAAAAGAAACCTGCATGCAAGAAACCTATCACAGAGAAAGAGAGAGAACGAATACAAGGGTTTTGGCTTTGACAAAGAGAAAAGATGTATTATCAGAGAAAAATGAATCAAGAATATGAATAATACAAGAGATCAATCCTTATAAAGGAGATCAACACCAAAAGGAAAATCTAACCCTAAGGTGTGTGCATTTAATAATTAAATATTAATTATTAAATGACTAATGTATGCATAAAGAGAAATCTTAAGAGGAGAGCAAAGTTAATTAATTACTTTACTCTAGCAAATATCACAAAAGGGTTTTTCTTTTTTTTCTTTTCAAACCCTACTCATGTTGAGGGCGTCCTTATGCATGCTGCCTAGTTTGTGCTGCCATCTTTCTTGATTTTTCAACCTTAGTCTCGAGATTTTACAGTCTTCGATGAAAAAAAACTCAAGGTCCCTATTTGGGTTGAATTTCCTGGTCTCCCTCTTGCTTGTTGGGCATTCCTACAAATGATTGCCCTATCCCTTGGCAAGGTTGTTTTCATGGAGCCAGACCATTTTTTTCATGATCGTCCTCAAAAGAGGGTCTACATTGAAGTGGATTTATCTTGGGATCTCAAGGAAACCATTGACATTCAGGTTGGTGGTCATAGCTTCTCTCAGCATGTGTTGTATTTAAATTGGCCTAACACCTGCTATCGGTGCCAGTCCTCTAATCATAAGATTAGGGATTTCCCTCTTGCTGCTCCTTGGAGTAACTCACGTCCTAAAGATGTTGGTTGGACTCCCGTTCTTTAGAATCCAAGTTGGAAGAAGGCTAGACCATTGTGGGTCAAAAGAATAAACCTAAGCATCATGCTTTGGCTATGGTGCAACCCTCTACCCAGCCTGTGGCTTCTATAAAGCTAGCTCCTACTATGATGCAAGCTACTGTGCCACTAGAGGTTTCAAACTCTGCTGACAAGGGGAAAGGTTCTGCTGAGAGTAGTTCTTGCCCTGCATGGGTGCATACTCCTCATGCGGCTTCAACTATTGCAACTCAAAATACCTTTTCGCTACACCGCTCTCGTAGCCCTTCTGGGCAGGATGGTGACGAATATGAAGGTCATGATAAGCGTAGGGTTCTTTTAGGAGATTCTTACCCTGGTTTTTAACCTGCTTTAGATTTTTTGCAAAATAGTTTCTCCTCTCTTGAAGACGAAGAAGGCATGCATGATTTTGAATGATGAACTTCCTCTCAAGGAATGTTCAGGACCTTACGGACCCTGCCAGAAAATATTCCATGTGGAATATTAGACAAGCTTATCCTGGTATTGATTTTTTTGCTTTGAAGAAGTTAAAATTCCAGCTTTCATGCTGGTTGTTTCATGTCATGTGATATGGCCAGATGGCCTAGTTTTTGCTTCAGAATACAAATTTGGCAGAGGAGATGTTGTCACTCTTCTCTCACCACATTGGCATTCTGCTATTGTTGATCATGGGTTAGATCCCACTCAATGGATGGTGGGGGTCCTCATGTCAATCGACAGTCATTCTTTTGGGATCATTAATATTTATGCTCCCAATGATGTTGTGGAGTGATCTTGGTTGTGGTAGTGGATTGTAGATACCTTGCCACCTACCACTTGGGTGATATGTGGGGATTTTAATATGGTTGAAGTGGCTTTCGATAAAGATGACATTTTGTCTTTTTGGTGGACAACTAGCGAATGGGAATCTTGGTTTCACATGCATAATAAATTGGGTCTCTTTGATCCCAATATCTCCCACCATCCTTCTCAGGGAGTTTGACACACTTGGTGTAATTATAGAGTTGGCCCTGACAGGGTTTTTAAACATCTTGATCATGCTGTGATCTCTACGCAATCTTTTTTTTCTTTTGGGGAAAACCAATCTCTACCTATTTTACCTCTTGCTAAATTCACCTTGTCAGATCACTTTCCCATGAAATTTATCATTGAATAGCTGCCAAGTTGTAGGTGTGCTTTGAAAACACAATTTTTCTTAATACTTCTCTACTGAGTCATCCTCCCACACAGGCCCACATCCAACGGGTCTAGAATCTTAAGAGCCATCATTCTCAGTTCACTGGTTGGATTACATGGTGGAATGATGCTATCCAACATACCACCCATTTCCTCCGCAATTATGGTAGATAGTTGTCCATGTACCGTAAGTGATCCTATGAGGCCACAACCCAGAATTTGAATCCCACTATTGAAGCTCTGATGACTAACCCCTTTATCCTTGAACATCAAGTCCAGGTCGCTCAACTCAGGCACCAAAAGAAAATAGAAGATTTTCATGCTACTAGAGGAGCACAAATTAAGGCCAGATTACATTGGCTTAAGGTTGGTGATTGTGCTTCTAAAGAGTTCTTTTTGGCTCTTAGAGCACGCCATTCCTCTCCAGAGATCAAAAGAATTAAAGAAGGTCAATTGGTGCTCTCTGAGTTACTGGATATTCTTCAAGCTTTTGTTAGATATTATCAGAAGGTGTTCACAACAAAAGGAAAATTCCCATGACCATAATACTGCTTTGCAAAAATTCTTGGCTGTGGTTCCCTCTCGACTCTCTGATGCTCAAAGAGTGTTTTGTGATTAAATTCTCATTGTTGAGGATCTTAAGGAGGTCATTTTCTTTATGGAAGATGATAAAGCACCCAACTGTGATGGCTTCCCTTGCGAGTTTTACAAGGCCTTATGGCCATGTGTTGGCACAAATTTGCATAAGATCTACTTAGAGGATTTTCATTCCCATTCTTTGGGGCCAATTATCAACAAGGGGAATATCAAGTTCAGTCCCAAAGCTGGTGATCCTGAGGACATTTGTAATTGGTGGCCAATTACCTTGCTGAATGTGTCCTACAAGATAATTGCTAAAGCCTTGGTGCTTAAAATTAGACATCTTCTTTCGCAAATTGTGCACCTAGAACAAACTAGTTTTATCAAATCTAGGTTTATTCTAGATAATATTATTACAGTCTAAGAAGGCACGGAATGGGCCTAATGCTCCTCGCATAAAGCCCTCTTTCTTAAAATTGATTTTGGCAAAGCTTATGATCGCATTGAATGGCCTTTTACTCTTTCTATGCTTAAAGATTTAGGGTTTGGTCCCCATTTCATTCAGTCTGTGCAAATTTCTTTTGTGGATGCTTCTGCTAGCATTACCATTAATGGTCACCAATATTCAACTTTTGGTCTCTTCAAATCCATTCTCCAAGGTTGTCCTCTAGAGCCTTCTTTATATGTGCTTGTAGTCGAAGGATTTAGATATTTTCTTGCCTCATCCATTTCTGCTAGGCGAGCCAAGGGGATTTCCCTTCTTGAGTCACCTTCTCAGCTTCTTAATGACCATTATTTTTATGATTCTTTTCTCACTCTCATTGAAGAAGAGGATAATGTCAAGGAAGCTCTTCATTGTCTAGACATATTTTTCTTAGCTTCTAGGTTGGCTATTCAATGACACAAAACTCAGTGTTATAGACATTCTTTCCTTCCTGGTTCACTTTGGATGCTCTAGTTTGGTCAGAAATGGATCCAACACGAGAAATTTTTTGCTTCCTGGGCATTCCCTTTGCCTTTCAAGGGTCTTCTATTTCTCTTTGGAATGCAGTGCTTGCAAGAATTGAGAATAAGCTTGCATACTAGATTACTAAACCTCTCTCTCTGGTTGGTAATTTCCATATTTGTTCTAAAATCCTTACGGCTACTCATATGTACTACTCTTCATGTTGGGCTCCTTCCAAAGATTCTTACTATAAGATGGAGAAGCTCTGAGAGGTTTTTTATGGGCTAATGGCGCAAAGAATCATGGTTGTCATAGAGTGGCTTAGGATTTTTATTGTCTCTCCCATGGCTCTGGAGGACTTGGCCTCTTGTCAACTCAAAAATATGGTTTATCCCTCTATGCCAAATGGGTTCTCCAGGCTATTTCTAAAAATGAAGCTTGCAAGGTGTTGCTTCAAAATTTCATTTCTTCAAGACACCTAGTTAATAGGTCATCTTGGTAGAGGATTGACTTTCAAACCCTTCTTAAATTATAAAAGATGTGCGCATTCAAGGCAATTTCATTTCTAAAAGCATTTGGCACGCCTGGGAAGCTATGAAGCCTTAGTTTCATTGGAATGGTTCAGGATTTCATGATGGATTTTCTTTTAACTAGCATAATATTTGGTGGTTGCTTCTCATTTAGGTCTAGGGGCTCACATTGGCCCATGTACCTAGAGTTTGTGCTCTGCATTTTCACAAACGTGACATTTGTACTCCTTGTGACATTTTTCTTGTGTCATTATGAGTCTTCACTTTTGGAAAGACTTGTAGACCCAGTTTCACCATATCCAACCAGATCAATAGACGTTTGAGCTGGTGTTCTCCATTCTACCTCTGAATATGCTACACAAAATTGGTATTCATTCTATGAGGCATTGGTGGAAAGATTGGAATTGGATTCCCAACACTTCTTTTTGTAATTACAAACCCAAGATGGGTTACCATTGGCTTGTGCCTCACTTGCCTATGGTTCCCACCTTGAATCTCAGATGTAATTTGCAGTCCTCACAACATACTTGTCATCACAGATTTTAGACTCTTTGGTCTGCCATTGGTGAGCCTAAGGTGGCCTGTTTTTCCTAGTGTATTCTTTTCCAAGGCTCACCTATGGGTTCTCGTCTGAGGCATCTGGGGGTGCCTGACCCTCACTATCCCTTTTATGGGTTTCCTGAGACCTTGATGCATGTCTTGTGGTTCTGCAGAAGAGCCCAACAACTATGGGTTTGGATTCGTGGTTTTTTTAAGGCCCTTTCAACTTGAACCTTTTTTTTGGCATATGGTTCTGTTGGGAGATTCTTCATGGCTTCCCTTCAAATTCACTCAAATTTGGCATAATTTTAGAATGGAAATCCTCTTTAGTTTATGGAAAGATAGAAATGGTGTTTTGTTTTCTCACAACTCTCTTGATATTAATGTTTCTTTGTATGCTAAAGCGTGTATATGCAATAATGTGATGTTACATATTCAAGTGCAAGCCAATAAAGTGGCTTTGGAGGTGACCCACTTGCAGGTTTTACTTGATCATTAGGGTAATGCCCCTTGTACTATTGCTAGAATTCCATCTGATCCTGCTACCTTCGGTGACCATTCTCTAGTGTATGGCCATCGACGTGGCTGTATCTCTTCGACCAATGGTTCTCACACACCTCGTTCCTAGGCTCCTCATCACCACTCTGGTGGGAGGATAGATTTATCGCATCTTTTCTCTACTTCTTCATCTCGAGGTGGCTCTACTTTTGGGTGGCCTATAGGTGGTGGTACCTCCTTGGCTCCTGGTGGTTCCTATTGGCCTAGCTCTGCCAAGGCGTTTCCTTGGCTTGATCTAGCAATTTCTCCCGCACAGAAGGACAAAGATGATGATGATGATGAGGCTACTGAGGAGGGGTGGACTCTCCTAGAGCCCCCTCCTGACCCCATTGATGTATGAGGTAAAAAGGATGATCTAGATCCTTCACCTCCATTTGCTGCTACTGCATTAACCACATAGGCTTTTTTCTGATGATTATGGCATTGTAGTTTTTCTTTCTATTTCCAAGTTGGGCCCGTGTGACTCTCGAGAGTGACTTTTTAGTCCCACCCCTTTTTTTGTGAATAGTGTAAATCTTATACTTTATTAATAGAAATGCCTATTCATCAAAATCCCATATATCAATAAACTACTTCACATTAGACATTAAGCTTGAAATTCTATGGTAAACTCTAAACTCTAGTAAATGAAGACTGTATGCCATTAAACAATGAAGCACCTTTAACTTTATGTCTTAAATAAATTTATAAATTGTGAGAAATTTGTACTAGTGGTAAGAAAAAATAAATAAAATTATGAAAATAATGCATGGTTGACTATGAACTATTGGTTTCAAGATGAGATATTTTGATATTAGTATCACTATTTAAAATAAGAAGTGATTAAAATTATATTTCAAATATCGCATTTGTATTATGATATGTATTCAATAATAATATACAAAGTTAATTAATAAAATGGTCCATAACATGCATAACACAAATATTTAATATTATTGATATATTTAGGACTGAGCAATCGATTTCAAACATTGTAATTATCAATGAAGTGTTTAAGGATAAAGTCATCAAAGTCTACCATTCATGTTATGTGACTTATCATCACATACTAAGAAGGAAGTACATAAGGAATCAATTTAGTTGAAAGGCTCCATAATATCCAACAAAAAATTTATGAGATACTACAACACACCAAACGTTAGTATAAGGAATGATATGACTAGCATCATTTGTCTTCTTTATTTTAGGCTGGAGATAGGGTGTGGGTTAATCTACAAAAGAACAACTTCATGGACTAAATAAGAAACTTCATACTCATTGATATGTGTCATACACCATGCTCAAAATAATTGGTGAGAATGCTTTTGAGATTAATCTACAACCGTCTCTAGGACTGCATCCTATTTTTAGTGTTGAGGTATTATATCTAGATTATCCACCATTGTTGGACACCTCAAAGGTTGTTGAGCACATCCATAGAATACAATTAAATCTCAAAACTATTGTTTCAGTAGTAATTGATCAGAGCATTGATGTTCTTTTCAAGAAATTTAAGAAGCAATTGATCCCTCTCTATTGCATGACATAGTCTAGACGATTTCACCACTAGGGTAAGTGGTTCACAAAGGATCAAATTAAAATTAAATTTGTCCATTTGTTGTAAAGCATAGAGGCAATGATGCCCATTGTCTCTCAAGGGAATAAAATTGTCCCAAATCAATCTAGGAGCACTCATGTGGCATTTGCATAGCCAAAGATGTCCTAAAGATCACAAATCTATTTTTTGATACTTTTTCATGTTTTTATAGATTACATTTTTATAGGCCTTTAGAGTAGATACGACCTTGATAACTTTAACCAATTTCTTAGGAAGAGTTTCATAAACTTCTTTCCAAGCAACTCAAACTAGTTCTCTTTGAGATCTTTATGATGGTTCCAACAAGTCCAAACTTTTCCTAACAGGTTAGGAGTTATGACCCCACCAAGTTGGGGGTACCAAAATTAAATAGTTTTTTGTAATTTTCAATTTTTAAATTTTTTTTTTCACCATCCAACTATCCATTTCAACTTCCAAGCATGATTCGAGTGTGGTGACCTTTCAACTTCTTGAAATTGTATAAATGACTACTGTTGAAGCTAACAAAGATAATTTTTGTAGGCATTCATCTCTACCAATTGCCAATTTGCACTTATTTTTGTATTGATTGTTGTGTGTTAGATTCAACAATATCAATTCCTTGCTATGAATTATCTCTCAAATTCTCTTATAAATTTGGATCACTTCTATGTCACCAAAGTTTGGGATAAGTAACATATTTAATATATTTGATTTTAATGACATTTTATTTAATATTTATTCCCAATTCATTATCCTTGGATAAATTTGTTATTCATTGTGATTTAAATAGTTACCTTAGGATAAATTATATAAAAGGTCCAATTTCACACCTATAAATAACTCCACATCTTGTTGGAAGGGAGTCATAGGGCCATCGTGAGAATTTCTATCAATTCATTGTTAAATTAGGGATGGGGGGATTTATTTTTCTTGAGAGGGGATGTATTATAGTGTCATACCCACCTATGCCACATTCTGTTTAGCTTTGTGGGATTCTCTTGACTTAGAATTATAGTTGATAGGAGACAATTTTAAGTCAACTTACCCACCCCCATCTATGGTTGAACTATTCATTCTTATAATAAATATCATAAACAATTTAATTATATAAAATTATTGTTCAATTAAAATTAAAAGATTATATTAAGTCAATGATTGTGAGTCTAATTGAAATTAATGACTTACATATAAACCCCTCAAATCTATTCTTACTACTAAAGAAAAATCCAAATTCTAAAAATAAAATCAAAATAAAAAGATACTTAACTATCGGTACATAAAAAATATCTCAAAAAATTACTATATTTATCATTAATTTTAGTTTTATAAAATACAACATACACATAATAAAACACAACATCCTCATAAATAAAATACAATATAAAGAAAAAGCACGAACACGTAAATATCTCGTAAGAGATGAGTAGGCGAAGATTGAATGAGAAGATATTTTGAGCCTATTCAAAGGAAAAGAGTAGCCAACAAAAGAATTAATACCACCCTTCTTCAACTGGTACAACTGCTAAAAAAATTTCATTTGGCAATATCCAGCTGCATCTATTCTTGCTCCAAAATGGACCTTTCGTACAGCGTGTTAGTGACAGGTTAGTCAATCACAGCCATTAATTACAAAATCGACAGTGTAAACGCACGACTAACACATGTGTTAGTCAATCTGTACTATCGTTTTGGAGCCAGAATAGATGTGTCCGCAATACCGAAGCATATTACCTGAAAATAATGCCCACTCCCATCATGTAGCTTTCAATGAGAGGTTCACAGCTTCCTACCAAGGCTGGCTTCGCCTAAGTAAACGTCAGAATTCACGGACAAACCTCTTTATGTAGGACCTCAGGATGAGAAAGCATGGAAGGGAAATGGGCTTTCCTGACATGCTCTATTGCAGGCATTAATGTGTTTTGTGACAAAAAGATCAACTTTTTCAATTTATCTTTTATTGGAGTAAGATGAATACAGTTCAGAAAAAAACAACAGCTGCAAGAATGGCGTTACAACAACTGAAAAGAAAACATTGCTTAAAGCCTTAAAAGTGGGCCTTTTGAGAACAAGCGCATGTGAAGCTATAATAATCAATCAACAGTGACTACACAACTGCTTTCAATTACCGGCACATGAATTAAACCCATGTGACATAGAAAGAGTATCAGTTGGGCTTTGAGTTTGTAGTGATTTTTTCTGTGTTATTCAAAACCTTAACAGATATGGTTTAAGGTTCTTCAGTATCGCTTTTTAATATTTTTTAATTAAATTTGGGATAGTATAATTAGTAGAATTATTGTCTATAGATAAGTATTATTGTTTTAAGTATCGACTTAGGGTTAGGCGTTTTGAAAAGGACCAGATTTTAGCTTCTCCGCCGCCCCCACTATTTCGGACATTGGCGGCACAATCTGCCTGCCATGTTTGCATTGGGTTTCATATAGGTGCCCTATCACCTGTACACACCATCAAGAAAGTCGTTCCAACTCTATAAATATACCTCTTCCCAAAGACGGGGTGAGTTTATAGGGAAGAGGAGAGAAGAGAATGCATAGATGGAGGGGTTGTTCAATTGCGAATCTCAGTCTGAATCTGGGTCTCAATTTGTTAAGGGTTCCAGCTGTGAAGATCTGGAGCTAGTCAAGCGCCTAGGCCAGGGCCACATGAGCACGGTTTTCTTGGCTGTCCATCGTGGCACCAACAAAGCTTTTGCGGTCAAAGTGATGAACAAGGAACTTCTTCAACAGAGAAAAGCCTACAAATTGGCAGCTACTGAGATCATCCATTTCTGCCGTCTCTGCTTACTCACTTTGAGTCGGACACTCATACATTTCTGGCCATGGAGTATTGTTCTGGTGGAGATATTAACGTGTTGAGGCATAGGCAACCCAGTAAAACCTTTTCAGAGTCTACCATAAGGTGAATATTTGTGTTTGTGTGTTCTTCTATATTTCTAAGTTACCTTTGCTGGACGTCGTGGAAATGACCCAAACAACGCGTTTACCAAAAAATTTCAATATCAATCTAATTATATCTGTTATCTTTTTGCAGTCAGTGGGTATCGTGGGATCCTGGTGCATAAACGCCTTCTGTATAGTTGGAGACTTTTTGAGAGAATAAAAATAATTGAAAACTTTGTAGCATTATCTTTGTTACTGTATTGTGCAGACTTCTTTTGTCTATATATATATTAGTTAGATTCCTCAAGGTGAATGAGTTACATTGAATTCAATTTTTTGGGTGACGTGTCTTCATCCATGCGCAGGTTTTACGCGGCAGAGGTGGTTGTAGCGTTGGAGTATTTGCACGAGAAAGGAATATTATACCGAGATCTGAAGCAGGAGAACATATTGGTTCAAGACAGCGGGCACATAATGCTCACTGATTTTGATCTGTCCCTGCGTCTCATATCTGATCATGGCGAATATAGTGAATGGAAGTCTCGTTCGTTTGTGGGTACAGAAGAGTACATCGCACCGGAGGTCCTGTGGGGCAAATTCCACTCCTACCCTGTCGACTGGTGGTCTTTCGGCGTCTCTCTGTACGAAATGAGTCACGGGAGGACGCCTTTTAGGGGGTTTAGTTGAAAGGACACCTTTGTCAATATTTTGAGCAAGGACCCCTTTTTCTCATCGTCATCTCCTCTCGACGATCTCATTCAGAAGCTCCTTGCGAAAAAGCCGACAGAGAGGTTAAGCAGAAAGCAAATAAAAAGCCACCCGTTCTTTCGGGGCATGAGATGGGAGCAACTGCAGTTTGTTTCGAGGCCTCCTTTTGTGCCACCGTTCTCCCCTGAACCTGCACTCAGTTTTCACAGAGAGAATGAAGAAGAAGAAGAAGAAGAAGAAGAAGCAGACATGGACATTAAATCCGATGGCTACAGCTCTGTGGAATGTGAGATTAAAGAAGACAACACGAGCAAATTTATATTTGGGGAGTTTTGAGACGGTATGCTGTCCTCACTCCAGCTGATGGTATCGCACTGTCCACAATATAAGACGTTTGTTGCCCATGCCGATGGGAGCCTGAATTTGACGGTGCATCCTGCCTGTCAAATAGATCTTGTGCCGGTGAAATACAAAGGAATACTTTATGTCCAAAATATGTACATATTTAGAGATGCTTAGATACTCAATAGTATTATATCTAGTGATTAAAAATAAATATTGTTTAATTTGGTGTGTAATTTTTTTTTGTTTAAAGAAATTCAATTTAAATTTTGAGTTTATATCAAAAAATTAAAATGATTAAAAAATATAAATCTCCTTGTCAAATGTAAGGTGAATGTTGATGTTGGAAATTACTTCATCATGATAAAATGGGATGATGTAATGTACATGGACTGCCATAAAGATAAGATAATAGTAAATGATTTACAAAAAGATTCTATTAAGAAAGAAAATATACTACATTATTATATTATAAAGAAATTTTTTAAACTAAAAACAACATTATAATAATATTTTAAACAATTTTGTTAAAAAGAATACCTTCTAATTTTTAATTCTCAACCTAAAAAAATCCAAATCTAAATCTCATACTCCCTTATCCAATAAAACAAACATAAAAAAAAATAAAAAATAAAACTCTCCTCGTCATATTTAAGTTGAACAATGATGTTAGAAATTGTCTTGCTCCAATAATTTGGAATCATGTCAGCAATAGTCGCCACCTAGATGAAACAAATACACCAATAACATCTATAGATTGCAACACAAATAATATGATTGATTTAAAAAAGTTTCTTTTGTGGTTTTAGTTTCTCACAACTTTATTTTGTACAAACAACCTTCTGATATGTGTACAAACAACCTTTTGATATTTGTAAAACATTAGAAAAGAAAGTGTAGCAGACAACTAAGTTATGAAAAAAATGTTGTGAGCACACAAGGTAACTACCATTGAAAAGTTTGCATTGAGATTGACGTGGAACGACTTTTACATACATTAGATAATTAATAATAATTTTCTTATTTTTAGTCATATTGTGCATATTGCAAAGGAAAATCTATTTAGTAGTATGTTGTTCTATCACAAACAATATATAAGATATACATACAATTACAAAACAATGTAAAACTGCTCATTAAAACATTACATGTCAACATATTTAAGAACAATATAAATTGACAATATAATTAAATTTATAAATATTTAATAAATAATAAAAATAATTTATTTTGTACACAGATTACCAACCCAACTTAGTTTATATATGTGGAGAGAAAATTTTGCACATACATTACCAATCCAACTTGTTTCATTTTGTAGATAGATTACCAAGCCAACAATATAAATTGACAACATAATTAAATTTATAAATATTTAATAAATAGTAAAAATAATTTATTTTGTACGTAAATTACCAACCCATCTTGATTTATTTTGTATACCGATTACATTAATATTAAATTTAGTAATTTGAAATCCCAAACGCAACATTATTTCATCTCTCTACAAATATAAGGAAAAAATATGAAATGATCACTAACACCCAATTACCTTATGATTCGATGACCAATGACATGAAGGTTATCAAAAGGATAGGCCTAGACTTTATTAAAGATCTACTTCCTCCCCAAGTCAATAGTGAAGAAAATATAATTTTTAATAATATTCCTATTTTTAATAAAAAAAAATTGAAGCATTAATGTGAGCTTTCTCCTTGGAGCTAGAAAGGCTCGAGGTCCAAATGGATGTTATAGGGGGATGTTTGGTCAGTGGTGAAGGAATGCATATCAAGAAAAATGGTGTAGTAGTCAAAATTAGCTTTCAACGGAAGGCTCACAACTCTCTATCAAGACCGACTTCCCTTGATTCATGGAGGGGCATGTTACGTGGGACCTGATACAGGGAGAAGGGCATTACGATACAGGCATTAATGAGTTTCGTGACAAAATGATGTGCATTTTGAAACATAGTTTACTTACCTAGACAATGACGTGAAAAAGTAGTTTGGACTAGACAACGCTTTCTCATAGCCTTGCATGAAATAAACCCATATGACAGATGTAAGAGTATCAGCTGGGTTGAGTGATTCTATCTTATCCATATTATATAACTAGCACTTGCATCTTGGTGTGCAATGGGTACGCCGAATAGGTATGGAAGGTCCAATAGAATTTTTTTTAGTCTATTATTTACATGCATTTTTGTTGTACATGAGGTCAATTATTTGCATACATTTCTGTAGTACATGAGGTCAATTGAGGAAATTTAGAAAATAATGTTGTTTGTACAACAAAGGTATCAATGGGGAAGTGATAATTAAATCAAGAAGATAATCATGGTCCATTACGAATCTGGAGTCATGTTATGTTTGCAATAGGTAGAGAGGGATATATATATATATATATAGAGAGAGAGAGAGAGAGAGAGATATGTCAATATAGAGGTCTAGGGAGAGGGATTGGGAGAGGGAGAAAGGGATACATGTCTAGAGATACAAGGGGACATACCTTTAGGGAGAGGGAGAGGGAGAGAGGGACACATGTCTAGAGATACAAGGGGAGATACCTCTAGGGAGAGTGAGAGGGAGAGAGGGAGACATATATAGAGATACAGGGGGAGATAGAAGAATAAACATTGAGATAAAGAGCTAGAGAGGTAAAGAGATGATGATGTGTGTGTGTGTGTGTGTGTGTGTGTGTGTGTGTGTGAGAGAGAGAGAGAGAGAGAGAGAGAGAGAGAGAGAGAGTTGTGTTTGAGTGTCTTGTGTTGTGTTTTATGAATTTATTGTCATATTCCCCCATATTAGAGAAAGTTCAATTAGCAAAAAGTTTATAAATTCTGGTGTTCCTATTAAGATAAAATATTGTTGACTAAATCAAGCTTTGCACCTATTGAGATTAACTAGACAAACTATATTAGCTTATACCATAGAGATTAATTAGATAGACTATATTAGCTTATATTGTTGCTTATATTAGATGAATCGCATTACTATTAATGAGATCTAAGATTTTATGCTCAAGAAACCATACAAGTATATGTATGGTGTCCATCAACTTTATATAAATTGTAGAAAAAATATTCATTAGAACTCTTAGGTCTTTGGAGGAATCAAATAGATTGATAGAATTAAGGTTGACAAAATTATTAAGATGGTTTGAAGAACATTATTCAATGGTTTTCTAAGCTTTGTAATTTCCTAGGACCTTAATGTTTGAATGATACAAAATTAGATGTGATAGAAATTTTATTGGAACTAGATTTATATTTTTTTTGTTTTCATTCCCTTTTTTGAAAATGCATTATTATTTTGACATTTTGAAGTGTTGGAGGAAGTGTGGGAGGCCACATAATTCCAACCATTAGATTCAAATAGTTGAAGTTTAAGCTTTTTTAAATTCAAGCACAAATTCTACAATATAAATATTGGAAGCTAATTCCATAGTCATTAGTAGACTCATTATGCCTTTGAGAATGTTTAGTTAAATTAGTTAGTTGTTTCTTAGCCCATATTGACACATAAGTGTTGTAAGTGGCAGTTAGCTTGTCAAAATAACAGATAGAAATAGGAGCTAGGGATTAGAAGTATTCAATGGCATGGTCCTTAGGGTTCATAGAAATAATTTAGGTAAGACTTTATCTTCATATGTAACATCTAGACATGCATTATTAAAAGATTATAGGTGAATGTTTTGACAAAATTTTCCATAATATAGCTCAAATATAGCTACAATAAAGTCAATGGGCAAGGGTTGTGTAACAACCTCACATGTAAAAGATGTGCAAAGTGAAGGATTAAACACACTATCTAGTTAGAGTTACGATTTTCTTCTTAAGTTGATCAAACTATTTGACTAGCATATTGAGAGTTTAGAAGTGTGGGTAGTAGTAGTATAAGAAGCCTGGATAGAATGAATGATGTATAAAAAGAGTGAGAGGTAAGAGAGAACGAAATGGTAGTAGAAGAGAAAATCATTCTATAAATGTAGAGTTGTCATAGAATGACAAGGAGGAATGGTAGTGTTTATATAAGTATGAATAAATCCAAGTTTAAACTAAGAACTTTAACTTATAAATATGTCATCAAAATTTAATATTGTACACATCCATAAAATGATTATTTCACTAGTTTCAACCTAAGCATATACCTCATTTGAACCTTCCTCAACTACCTTAAACTCAAATATTCTTTGCTAATTTGTATGCTGCACTGCAACTACAATTATTTATGATATCATCACTACTAAGAAATATGTAGCTACATTGTGCATAAATGTATACTAGAGTAGTTGCTAACACCTGTGAGGAAATTCCCCATCCTTTTGGGATAGAGTGGGAAGGTTGTAAAGTGTAGCTTTAAACCTGCCAATTGCCAATTGCAAAGTCTCTAAAGCTTTTTCAATAAATCTATTTTGTTAATATCCTGTACTCAGGACGTTCCACGAGACAATATTTCTTTGAGGCATTCTGCCAAATAGCTCACCTGCCTTGTCGATGATTCCACATCTTGCATATCCTACAATCCTGGCATTCGGTCAAACAATTTTTCGAGGCATTTTGTCAAGCAGTTCGCGTGCCTTGTCTATGCGTACACTTTCTGCATACACATCTAGCAGATCAATTGCAGCTACATCTGACTAAATCCCTCTATCGTTTATCCTTGGATGTCCATGCCTTGTTCCAAACCTCTCATTTCCGCACAGGCTAGGAGGATGCTGGAAAAGTTTGCAGAGTTTAGATTTATACCTTCCAATTGCATTTGGTTGTATGTTTCTATATCATTTTGGACAAACTCATTTTCTGCATTTCCTGCAATCAAAGCATTCCATGAAACAACATTTCCTTGAGGCATCGCTCAAACAGTTCACATGCCTTGTCTATGCTTCCACATTTTGCACAGATGTCTACCTGAGCATTTCCAATTATAATATCTGACGATAATCCCCTCTCTTCCATAGTTCGATGGATTGCCCATAACCGATTTTGAAGCTCCCATTGTCGCTTCTTACAAAACAGTTTCATGTTCAAAATGTGAAGCAGCAATATTATTTTAAGCCATCACAGGCATCCACTTGACCTCGCGCGGGAATAGACTAAATTCAAACTTAACGGCGACTACTTTTCGAACGAGAACAAACGCTGGCGCTGGCAATAGGAACGAATGCTGACGACAGGAACGGGGCCCACAGCTGCCACTTAAGGGTCAAACCAACTTCGAGTGTCTTCGTTTCAACCAATGAAAAATAGTGAAAATCCACGGTTCGGATGGGTTTCATCGTCTTGCATCCTGTTTAGACACTTTTGAGCCGTTGATGGTAGAAGTAAGCTGATCTACTTCAGATAGGGAATGCCTTCCGCGTAAAAAGATATAATTTCATAAATATTTTGTCAAATGATTAAATTTTGTAATTCACAAAAGTTATATTTTATTTTTTTATTCATCAAAACATTGAAAATTTGTGTGTTTCATAAAAGTTAGAACAAACTCTCTACATATATGATAATATCTCATACTCCATTATCTTGGAAAGCTACATTTTCCCTTATTCTCATACATAAATCAAACTAATATTCTTTATATCCATTTATATGATAAATATTCAACTTGAAAATAGATTATGATGAGTGAGAACTCTATGAGAGTCCTCTAAAAATAGATTACCTATTTTTTAAAATAGATCTCTAACTCAAAATAACAATTACATTACATAGTAATACTTGTATTAAATATACAATACATTATAATCCTTCTAAAATTGAGAAGTGTATAATTTAATTGATAGTTTGATTGGATTATTCAATTTTAATAACTAATCATCTTCTTACTTTGATAAAGTAATATGCGAAAAAGTATCCTTCATGTGTGTATATCTTTGGATATGTGAAGGTGGTCCATATACAAATATCTACTCTTAATATAGCTATGAATCCGAGTCCTTGACAATCAATATTGTCATGTTGATTGTTTCTCTTTCATTCATCAAGCCTTATGATTTAAGGATTATCAAATTCCATACCATTTATAAGGGGAAGTGTAGTAATTACCACCTCAATTTCTAAGATGATTAGCACATAGGTAGGGTTGAAATATAGTCATATGTAATGTTTTAATTTTATGTGAAAAAAGGGAAATATTTGTAGGATTTTTTCACTCTTGTATACAATTTCTTAAATGTGTTTTATTCCATCATTGATAATAATTTTTTCTATCCATAAATTTAAACTAAGGAAATTTATTTCTATAATTCAAAAGATAATATTTACATCAATTTTTTTGTCACATGAATTTAAAAATTGAACTTTTCTTTAGTTGATCTATATTTTTTTTTTACAATAGATTCTCCCAATGATCTTTATATATGTTTATTATACAATAAAACTAATTCATTTATCATAATTAAAGATACTAATATTCAAATGATTATTTGTCATCACAAAGAAAGAAAGAGTTAGAGCATGGTATTAGAATCTCCTAGTCTAACAATGTTAGCTCTATATTTCTTACATTTAGACAAATAATCACAAATAAAGAAAGAGTTAGAGAATGGTATTAGAATCTCCTAGTCTAGCAGCAATGTTAGTTCTATATTTCTTACATTTAAAAGTAGTCTACACAAAGAAAATTATGTTAGTTCTTTTGCATGTCAATGAAATATTTTGTGTTTTAAAAATTAATAATTTCATATTAATATATGTGACCTGGATTTCTTTTTAATCTTATAAACATCAATTTCTAATTTAGACAGAATTCCTTCAACATAAAATTGATAAAATTAAAGTAAGGGTGGGGAGTATATGTTTGTTATAATGTATTTAAATCTATCATCAATGAAAATTTCAATCTTTCAAAAGTCTTTAAATATAACTTAACTAAGAAAAACATATTAACAAATTTACATGTGAAAGGGTTTGATCAAAATGGTTAGTGAAAATGAAGATTAATGGTATTTGGTAAGTGTGGAGTACAATGCTTCATATTTTTTAGCTTGAACATAACTCTAATCCACCTTTAGTATAATTAATGTACATCCTTACAAAATATTAGTACTGATAATTATCATTTTCCTTCAAGAATTTATCCATCAATTTTCCCAACCTAATGAAAGGAGACATTGGTTAAGACGATAGGAATGACACCTTTAAAGGCTACATACAGAAAGATATAAAATTAATATGTTCTTAGACTGATTAAGAACATGTTCTTGTCAATTTTGCATGGATATAATTTTTTTTTATACATCATTGAATCTACATATATGACAATGATCTAGAATCAAGATAGCATCTTGTATTTTATGTGTTCAGTGTGTTATAATATTCATGATAGGTTTATTCTCTTTAATTTAAATATGAGATCTTACTCATTATGAATATTTATAGCTAACAAATAATCAAATATAGACTTGACCTTTTTCGAGAGTCATTAGGAAAATTATTTTTCTTAACCTCTACCTCTAAATTCATTTTTCAACATTAATCTTAAAGGAAAAAAAATGGATTTAGTTCTTTTGTGGAAAATAATGGTTAGTTGGGCATGTCTTATTCAATGAAATAACATGCCTTGATTCAAATTGATATATTTTGTACTTCATGTTTTCTCTTTGTTTTATTTTTTGTAAAAATATTTAGATGAAATCCATTTTTTTTTAATTCCTATTAATCTATTATGATTATTAACAGATAAAAATATAAATCTTGAATTTCATATTTAAAATTTTAGACAAACTACTCCACACTAGAGACTAAGTTTGAAATTTAATGATAACCTCTTTCTTATGGAATGAAGATTGTATGAAAATTATATTTTGAAGTACTTTAATTTTGTGTCTTAAATAAATACATACACTGCAAGAAACTTCAAATAATTTTATTTTTAAATTTAAACTTTTCAAATGGGAAAAGAACCCCATGATTTAGTATGTACCACAAGTTTCAAGATGAGATATTTTAATAGTAAGATGAAAAAGGTTTCTCCTCATTATAAACTGTGTCAAAGTTAAATCTTTGCAATCAAATAGATTATTTAAGTTGTTATCTTAGATTGATTCTCTTATATTATTGCAATTGTTGTATATCTATAATTAATGTTTTTCTATTTATTCAAGAAAATCAACTTGAATAAATCTTCAATTATGAATGAGATTAAAAAAAATTACTACTAAATAAAAAATTCCACATCTAATTAATATAAATTATATAATCTCAATATAGTAAGTCAAATTATTTTGCCCCACTAAAATAAATATTAATATAAATATTTTAATTTTATAAATATTCACATTGATAAATGTTCTATTAGTGAGGAGCACTTGAACACATATATTGTTTGATGGTTGAAATAACAAGAACTATCATAAAAAGACCATTTCCATAAAATTTCTCTTAATAAAAAGTGGTTAAATATGCACATATATAATTAATTAAGATTGAAAGAATTATTTTAGTTTTCTAAAATTTCATATATTTATTTATATCTCTCTATTACTTTATTTATTAACTATTTATTCAATTTCTCGTTAAGTGTCCAAATATGTATTCATCTTTATATAAGCTATCCTTTATGTAGTGATATTTTAGAGATGACAATGTATGTTATTAACACATACGGTTTAAGGTCCTTCACTATAAAGATGTGATTTGAGGATAAAATATTTGGTATGATCAATGATGTCATTTATTGCAAAACATTGATCTTGATAATAATAATTGTTTTTGAAACATTGTTTATTAAATTAGGGATGACATTTTTAAATTTATATAAAAACAAATTGTTTTATAAAATTAGTCGAATTATTTTTAATAATTTTTTTTATTGTTTTAAGTATTATTTTCATTAAAAAATAGGTATATTATATTTGTCAAGTATATTATAGATTTTATGGCTTAAAATTTTCTTTTGAACAATTAATAGTAAGTTCTTCATGTTTGTTGTCTAGAAATGTAGAACATTAGATTTATAGAAATCATAATTACACACTTTTCTAAAAATACTTAAAATCTAAAGAATATTTTGTATTTAGTTGTCTAACATATTATAAGATCTATGATAAATTTTATCTTCCTTAAAAATAAACAAGAGTCTAAATATAAAATTTTATAATGTTAGTTTTTTTGTATGTAATTCCATTTTCTCTTCATTTAAGAAATAATCCAATATAAACTTGACCTAAAAAATTATGAGGACAATTATTTTTCTTTGAAAATTTGATTTAATATTGAGCTTATTTCTTTTACGGAAAAGTTCATAATCAATCTAATTATATCTATTATCTTGTTGCAATCAATTGGTATCGGGGGATAAACTTCTCTATAGTTGGAAACTTTTTGAAAGAATAAAATAATTGAAACCTTTTTAGCATTATTGTTACAAAACTTTTTCCCCGGGAAATAAGTAGCAATAAATATAATTAAATAAATGTAATTATGAACATTATTATAGTTATGAAAGGGTGTGATTTTTGGTAACCACCCTGTGACATTATATAAACCCGTGAATTAATAAAGAAGGATACACAGAGAGAGAGAGAGGGAGAAAATAATAGAAGAAAAAGAAATTGAAAGAAGCAAAAGGGAGAGGATAGTTAAGGTCTGGTAGTTGGGCATTGGGCATTGGAGAAGGGGCATATAGTGTGTGTCTCACTTGGGGTACAACATACACCCGGGAGTGTGCTGGTTAGGGCTGTGTTTATTTCATGTCGTGAAGGTATGTGGGGTTTTGTGTAGGAACCGCATCCTCCTGGAGTGCTTCCTTGCCTGGAAACCCTAGGCCTATAACTAATCCTCTATGTGCGAAAAGCAACCTCTCCGTGATTTGATTTACATATATGTATTAATTGATTTTATTTAGTCATTGCCCCAATATTTTCACTATTGCAAATCATTATCTCAATGTTTTATATATTATGAGTAATTAGTTTATCATTACTGGAATACATTACTTTGATACTTTATTTAAATATTGTGTAAACACATTATAATAAATAGTAAATTAAACACCTCACTATTAAATTATTTATCGTAGGTAAAAGGTTGATTACATTAGATTTAGATTAATATTTTATTTATTTAATCTACCGCTAATGAAAAAATTAACCATAGAGAAAAGTACTGTCACATTTGGTATTAGAGCCAAATCGATCTTGAGAGCTTCTACGAGACCATCCAATTTTATTTGATTCTAGTGCTACACATTTATCTGCCCTGCATTACATATTAGAAAATAAATCACCAAGACAATAAAATAGTAGTTACTTTTTACTTTTTGATTCAAGATTATTAGATTCCCTATAAATTATTTACTAAAGTATTTACCACCAAGACAATAAAATAGTAGTTACTTTTTACTTTAGGTTTTGATTCAAGATTATTAGATTCTGTATAAATCATTTACCAAAGTATTTACCATCACATTTTTATTACTTAATATGACTTTATGAGTGGATTACTTCTCATTAAGAAATAATTACTAATAGAATAGGCCAACTTTTAACATCTTTAAATGTAAATATGGTAAATTATGTGAGAAAAAGTAACCATTCTTAGTAGACAGTAACTTTTAATTAACCCTTTGTATGTTTTTTTTTAAAGAGGGAGGAATAGGAAGATTTGGGAGATAAACCTTAGATTACACATAATCTATCAATCTTATAGAATTAAATTATATTTTAGTTTTTTGTATGTATTAAATTTTTTTTTGAACCAATGACATTTGTTTTAATTTTATTTATGTTTTTTTTTTTTTTTTCTATGAGTATCTAACAAAAACCCTGGATTTCACACACAGAGAGAGATCTGCATCAACTTTGCCTTTTGCATCTCTCTGAGGGCATTAAATCAGATGATGCATTTCTATCCCTTGTTCTAAAATTATTTTCACTAGTTCCTTGCTAGATTCCCAACTTGATATTTGTTGCTCTTGGCATAAAAAATAAAAATAAATCTAAATTGTCTTGTAAGGAAAATAAATTGGTTAAGCGAAGGAAGTACATTTGAAAGTAAACATATAAATCTTTAAATAATTGAAACAACTCTAAGCTAGAGAATCTCCTTAAGACAAAAAATTTGGTAAAGACCTTAGGAAAAAGGGAATTGACCCATCACAATGGCTTCAAAAAATGACTAAAAATCTTATGAAGACCTACAGAGAACCAATCAAGTCCTACTAAATGAAATCGCCGAACTAGCGGCTTAAGTCAATCAACTTAAGAAGGAATCTATAGAACGAAGCAAACAACAAGAGATGCCAATCTCAGAAAGCAAGAAAAGTTCTCGATCAACACGATATCGAAACAAAAGAAATAAAAACATAGAACAAAAAGTAAATGATGACGAGAATCATTCGAAGAGAGTGACACTTCCAAATCAAGCAACTCTAACACTTCTGAATTAGAATCCTTAGAAAATATATTTAGCAAATAAACACAACGAGAATTAGATAATTTCGCCCATAAAATCAAGCTACCTGAATATAGTGGTGACACTGGTACAGGAGAGGAAGCAGAGCAGTGGTTGACTAACCTAGAAAGATATTTTGGCTTACAAAACACAAGTAGCTATGCTAGAACAACGATTGCCACCTACCAATTGAGAATTAGTGCATTAAATTGGTGACAAGATACAATTAGATCTTTAAAGCTACAAATTGATAGAACAAAATGATCACAATTTAAAAAATTATTTCAACAGAAATATCTTTCCGATTACTTTTTACAAGAAAAGAAGAATGAATTTTTTGAATTGAAACAAAGGCTACAAATTTTAAGTGAATATAAACAAAACTTTGAAAGAATTAATAGATTTGTACCATTCATCAAAGGACATGATCCTGTTGTTATATTTATCAATAGTTTAAGATATGAATACCAAGCTCAAGTATGGTACGACAAGCCAGTATGAGTAGATGAAACTGCACAAATTGTAGAAAAATTTGAAAATTATCATCAAATTTCAAGACAAAAAAGAGAAAATCGCAAAAGAAATAGGGAAGGATCATATAAGGAAACTTTCAAACAAGGAAGACAATATTCCAACCAAAATACAGTTCAGTGTAGATCCACCAATATGTCCCATTTCAACAAAGACCACAAAACATCATCAAGAATTCAATGTTGGGCTTGTGGTGAGAATCATCTTCAACGAAATTGTCCTTGAATGCACCCTTATTGTGGGAAATGTGGCAAGAACCACCATAAAAATGATCGTTCATGCAACCCCCAACAACACCAAAATTGATAATAAAGTTTTCACCCCTTCCAACATGAAGATTTATGCAACTGTAGATACAGGTACGATGCATTACCAACCTTCTTTAATTGAAATTAAAGGTTCTATAAATAATCACCCCATTGTTTTTCTTGTTGATTCAAGAAGTAGTCATAACTTTATTTCTCGTAGGGTTGTAGCACAACTAAGGATTGCATCTAAATCAATAGAACCTTTAGATGTTGAAATGGTAGATGGTAGAATAATTAGACAAACAGGTGCAATTATTTAAAATTGAAAATTTGAATTAGACAAGCTTGTAACATATGATCATTTTCACATATTAAATCTAGGTATGTATTATTCTAGGTATGAGTTGGTTGGAGAAAAATAATGCTTTCCTAGGTTGTGAAAATAAATAGGTTATGCTAAACTCTAACATGGAGACATGTCATATTTTACAGGGAGAGAAAAGACCTCTTCATATCAAAACCATTTCAATAATGCAAGTTAAGCGTAGTGCGAGGAAAAATTGTAAAATATTTTGTGCTATGCTTTTTAAAACTTATGATAAATTTAAATTAGATATTAATATTAAACCTATGGTGCAAGAATTTAAAGATGTGTTTCTCAAAGAATTAAATAGCTTACCTCCTAAACGATCCGTAGAACATGCAATTGATCTAGTTCCCGGGGCAGAACCTATCTCCAAAGCTCCCTATCGATAGCCAATCCCTGAATTATCTGAAGTAAAAATCTAATTAACGCAACTACTTAAGGAAGGTAAGATAAGACCAAGTGTCTGTCCATGGGGTGCACCAATATTATTTGTTAAAAAGAAAGACGGGACCATGAGGTTATGCATAGATTATAGACAACTTAATAAATTAACCATAAAGAAAAAGTACCCCTTGCCTTGAATTGATGACCTCCTAGACCAGTTACATGGTGCCAAATGCTTTTCCAAAATAGATCTATGGTCAGGATACCATCAAATTCTTATTAAAGTAAAAGGCATTTCCAAAACGACATTTTGAACACGATATGGTCATTATGAATTTGTGGTAATGCCTTTTGGTCTAACTAACGCACCTACAACCTTTATGACCTTGATGCATGATATCTTCCAACCATTTCTAGATGTATTTGTTATCATCTTTTTGGATGACATATTAATATACTAAAAAAATGAGCAAGAACATGAGCAACATTTGAGGATGGTACTAGAGACCTTATGAAAACACAAATTATATGCCAAATTAAGCAAGTGTGAATTCTTTAAATCAGAGGTATCTTATTTAGGTCATATAGTTTTAGAAAAAAGGTATTTCACTAGACCCTGCTAAGATTAAGAAATTCAAGATTGGCCTATCCCCAAGGATTCTCACAAAGTAAGAATTTTTTTAGGATTATCTGGGTTCTATCGTCGGTTTGTTAAAAACTATTCAAAAATTGTTGCACCTTTAACCGACCTAACTAAGAAAGATCAAAATTATAAATGGACTGATGAATGTGATAAGGCTTTTGAAACATTAAAAATATTGCTAACAACTACACCTATTCTTTGCATCCCAAATTTTAGCAAACCTTTTGTTGTGTGCATGTGGGACAGGTATAGGTGGTGTTCTAATGCAGGATAACCAAGTTGTATGATATGAATCAAGAAAATTATTACCTACCGAAAGAAACTATCCTATTCATGATCTTGAACTATTAGGGATTGTCTATGCCTTAAAGGTTTGGCGACATTATTTATTGGGAAACAAGTTTATTTTGAAAACAGACCATCGTAGTCTTCAACACATATTTACTCAACCTCAACTTAACATGAGACAAAGAAGGTGGATGGAACTCTTAACTGAATATGATTTCACTATCCAGTGTGTTCCTAGAAAAGAGAATGTAGTGGCAGATGCCTTAAGTCGAAAAAGATTATGTGTTCATGCTTTGATGTTGGTAAGGAGCCAATTTGAACATGATAGCAAATCCAAATTACCTATCGATGACTATTTCCAACCAATTTATGAAGGCCTCCAAAATCAATACCCTAATATCCATTTGAAAGATCGATAAGAACAATATTTACTAGGTAGCAACAAACTCCTCTATTTCAAAGGAAGATTGTGTATTCCTAATATACTTAGCATTAAATCACAAATATTGAAAGATTCTCATGATATACCTATAGCCGGACACCCTGGATTTCAAAAAACCTATCTTTCAATCAAGAAAAACTAGTTTTGGCCTCAAATGAAGAGTGAGATCCGTACTTATGTGCAATAATGCTTAACTTGTCAAAAGGTAAAATCAAAACAGTGTAATCCTCTTGGCCTCTTGCAACCCTTGTCTATTCTAGAGTGGAAATGGGAATCAATTAGTTTGAATTTTATCATTGGATTACTTCGAACCCAAAAAGGTCATGATTCTATCTTTGTAGTAGTAGATTGATTAACCAAAATGGCACATTTTCTACCCATCAAGATAAAATTTTCTGCTTTTGACATTGCCCACATATTTGTTAAAGAAATTGTTAGATTGCACGGTATTCCAAAGAATATTGTTTCAGATCGAGACCCTAGATTTACATCATCTTTTTGGAAATCTCTTTTTTCTGAACTTGGCACTAAATTAAGCTTCAGTACTGCATATCACCCTGAATCTGATGGGCAAACTAAAGGAATTAATAGAGTCTTAGAAGATATGTTGTGCATGTATACCATGGATAAACCCAAATCATGGGAGGAATACTTACATTTAGTTGAGTTTGGCTACAATCAAGGATATGATTCAACCATTAAGGTGTCACCTTTTGAAGTTATGTATGGTTGAAATTGTAACACACCTATCTCTTGGTCTGACCCTATTCATAAGATTTGGTATGAAAATGAAAACTTGTTAGAGATGGATGCTATTATTAACAAAGCCAAACAAAACATGAAAGTTGCCCAAGATCGATATAAAAGTTGGGCTAATTCCAAGAGGGCTACTCGATATTTTGATGTTGGTGATCATGTTTTCTTAAGAGTCAAACCGAAAAGGAGCTCATTAAAGCTTGGAAAGTATTCTAAAATAGCTCCTCGTTATTGTGGTCCTTTTCAAATATTAGAAACAATAGGAAATGTTGCTCATAGACTTGCTTTACCTCCTCAATTACAAATTCATGATGTATTTCATGTAAGTTTACTTAAGAAATATGTTCATAATGTAGGTCATGTTATTCATTGGAAAAGTATTTCTATTGAACCTTCTTGTGAATTTAAAATTGAACCAGAAAGAATAATTGAAAAAAGAACTAGAACATTAAGAAATAGAATTATAAAAGAAGTAAAAGTTAAATGGAGTCATTATGGTAATGATAGTGCTACATGGGAAAAAGCTGATTTTATTAGAGTTCAATATCCATAATTGTTTGACTAAATATTATTTTACATGTGTTAATGATGCAGAAACTCCTCATGCTACTGAGGGCAGCAACTGATTTACAAGGGGAGAAATGTTATAGGACTTTTTCCCATGGAAATAAATTGCAATAAATATAATTAAATAAATGTAATTATGAACATTATTATAGTTATGAAAGGGTGTGCTTTTTGGTAACCACCCTGTGACATTATATAAACCTGTGAATTAATAAAGAAGCATACATAGAGAGAGAGGGAGAAAATAATAGAAGAAAAAGAAATTGAAAGAAGCAAAATAAAGAGGATAGTTAAGGTCTGGTGGTTGGGCATTGGGCATTGGAGAAGGGGCATACAATATGTTTCCAACTTGGGGTACAACGTACACCCGGGAGTGTCCTGGCCAGGGCTGTGTTTATTTCATGCCGTGAAGGCATGTGGGGTTCTATGTAGGAACTGTGTCCTCCTGGAGTGCTTCCTTTCATGGAAACCCTAGGCCTATAACTAATCCTCTACATGTAGAAAGCAACCTCTCCGTGATTTGATTTACATATATGTATTAATTGATTTTATTTAGTCATTGCCCCAATATTTTCACTATTGCAAATCATTATCTCAATGTTTTATATATTATGAGTAATTAGTTTATCATTACTGGAATAAATCACTTTGATACTTTATTAAAATATTGTGTAAACACTTAATAATAAATAGTAAATTAAACACCTTACTATTAAAATATTTATTGTAGGTAAAAGGTTGATTAAGATTTAGATTAATATTTTATTTATTTAATCTGCTACTAATGATAAAATTAACCATAGAGAAAAGTACCATCACAATTATCTTTGTTACTATATTGTGCAGACATTTTTTGTCTCTATATATAATAGTTAGATTCCTCAAGGTGAATGGGTTACATTCTCGTAATTGAAGTCAATTTTGGAAGTGATGCGTTTGCATGGATGTGGCATAAGTGATAATTAAAGTCGATTAGGGAAGATTTTCGAGTTGTCAAAGAAAAAAATGTTTGTTAAAGAGACATAGAAATTTGTATATGGATTTTTTATTTCAATCAGAATAACATCCACACATTTACATTGGTAACCCTCAAACATGAAAACATAAATTTTCTCGAACAACAATCACATTTAAATGTTTTAGTAATTCACTGGAAATTTACGATTTCATTGAGAATTAGTTCTAAATAATGCTTGGGGTGAAGATTATCGGGTGAAAGTATGAAGTTATGTTATGTTTTTTACATATCACTTTTTTAAATGGGATGAATAAATGTTTTCTCAATTTTTTAGGCGATGAGGGACACACAACAAAGATAAACGCTATGCTTACTGTAAAATGCATTAATGCTTACTTTTATACAAAATATATATGTAAAATGCATTAATGTTTACTTTTATATAAAATATATGTGAATAGGTTTTTGTTTTTTTCAAAAATGTAAAATGCATTGATGATATTTGAGGCATATTCAATATCAATTCAAAATGTATTATGATTTACTATTAAATTTTTTAGTCAATTTGTTTTTTGTCAATGAACAATATCATGAATAAAATTCTTTTGTTTGTTAAATCTTGTTTATCCACCCCAAAAAGTATATACAATATAATATACTCATAAAACAAAACCGAATACCCATAAAATAAAATGTAATATCCCCATCAATGTGTAGATACTAAATTCACAAACATGTAAATAGCTCAAAGAAATGGATAGACAAACATGACATGAGAAGATATCAAGAATTTAAGATTGGTAAACTCACATAAAATGATAGCTCAATTAAAGAGGATCAGCATGATTAAAATATTTTCTAGAATGTAACTACTAAACTTATAAAGATGTCATAATTTGATATAGAAATATTTAACTATATTTCATGGTAATTATGCCAACTTCGCAAAAATGAAATGATAGATTTTAATGGTATTAATAACATCAAATAATTTAATAGATTAAGAACTATAGGGGAAGTGCACTAATAGCCGTTATAGCTAACTTTGTGCACCTATTGATTCTAAACGAGAGATCAGATTTTGGCAAAAAAAATATTTGTTGTCTCCATATGTGACTTAACTTCTTATAGCTATTGTTCTAGCTTTTGTGTAGTAATGATGTGGGGTCCATTATGCATGCAAGGGTCAAAAAGTACATTTTTGAAAGTGTCACCCGATACCTACTTAAAGATGTCTCAAGTGCACTTAAATTGGCAATATGTATGCATAAATGACCTAGTAGTGCACAAATATTCTAGTAGTGGTGCACAAATAGACCAATTATACAGAAAAAAAGCTAAAAACTGAGTAATTATTGATACATATGAAATTTATTAATGAAATTTTAATCATCATTTTTTAATGTTTTTAAAAATAATAATTACATGAATGATAACCATTGCTCGTCTTATAATTTCTATCCTAAATCTCAGTCGAATCATACTTTGTTTATTTTCAAATTGCTGTAATCAAAATTAATGACATGTATCTTTCCATGGAAGCCTCACAACTTTCTTTCAAGACCCACTTCCCTTCACCGAGGCCAGGATTCACGGATTAACCTGTTACGTGGGACCTATATAGCATTGGAATTTTAGACCTCCTAAGGATAAGATGCCCACATGAAAGGAGAAGGAGAAGACCATTCCTCACTGCTCTAAGACAATGACATTAATGAATTTCGTGACAAAAAGATCGGCCTTTTGAGACATTGTTTACTTACCAAGACGATGACGTGAAAAAGTAGATTTGACTAGACAACGCTTTCACTTAACCTTTCATGACAAACGTAAGGGTATCAATCGGGCTGAGTGATAGGTAGCTTGTTTCAATGTCATCCAAATTTTCGTAATGTTTTATAATTAATAAATTAAGATGTATAGTAGGTATATGTAATTGTATCGTAAACTGTAATTTGGAAAGTAGTAGATATTGTAAGTTAATAAACACTAGCAATCGCACTTTGGTGTGTAATGGGTATGCCGAAAAGGTGTGAAAGGTCAATTAGGGAAAAAATTGGTGTATTTTGCATACTTTTGTTTATTGTGTAAGTTAAATTGGTAGGACATTTAAAAATTGATGTTGTTTGTGCAACCAAAGTCTCAATCAAGAAGTGATAGCTTAAAATGAACCATGCATCTAGTTATAGGGATCCAAACATGAGTTAAAAAAGAAAGATAGAGATAATGAGATATAGATAGAGAGGGAGAGGAAGAGATGGGAAGATAGAGCTAAAGGGATCAAGAGAGAGAGATAAAGGAGGTAATAGAGAGAAGAAGAGAGAGGGAGGAGAGATAGAGATAGAGATGGAGATAGAGAGGGAGAAACAAGGAGTGTGTGTGAAAGTGTGAGAGATATTGAGGTAGAGATGCAGAGGAGCAACAAGGAGTGTGCGAACAAGATTTAGACAGATAGATAGATAGAGGATAGAGAAACAAAGAGATATAGAAAGAGGGAGTAACATAGAGAGAGAGAGAGATGCACGAAGAGGTAAGGATATAGAGGTAGGGGAGAGCGATAGAGAGAAAAATGTGGAGATGGAGAGAGAGACATAGACGAAGAAGGAGAAGGTAAATAGAGAGATAGAAAGATAAATTAAATGTATTAAATAAATTAAAAGAAAAATTCAAAATATAACTTTTCTAAAATAAATTTAAATTTTAATAAGATAAATAATTATAAATTAAATTAAGGGGGATGATCCCACAACGCAGTGGTGAGTTGTGAGCCTCCTACATTGGAGGCCTTGGGTTTGAGTCTACTTGAGGCCCATGTGTCCCACACACAATTAATGGAGAGAGAAGGTGATGCCTGGGCATGGAAGACAAGATGACACAAGGAGATATAAGGGTGTTCTTGTCGAACATACATGATGATGGGGCCCCTCAAAAATGTGGTCTCACTAGTTCATAGCTCCATTTAAAAGCAAATACTGCTTTGACTGTGATTGATTAAAAATAATATAAATTAAATCAACTCTAATAACTTTTAATTATTATTTATAATTTTGTAAAAAGTCATAATAATTAAAAATAAATTTCAAACTTGTTAGTCCACCTGCAATTTTTCCCTTTTTCAATATTTAAATTCGTGGGTTGCCTTTTGTGCTTTTACTTCTGTCGGGTCATATGTTCTCCTCGTACTTGAACCATTGAACTCTTTTTGTCAAAAGGTTCAAATGGTTCAAGGTTCAGAGCATGATTTAAAAAGAAAGTTATGTCGGTCTTTGTCATAGTGTGACAAGCGCACTTTTTGTTTTCAGTCATTGAAGTTTTGAACCCGTTGAACCTAATTTCAAGAAGTTCAAGGTTCAAGGTTCGAAATGCCTTTTTGTGAGTCACAACAATGTGTTGTTATATGACGAGCGCGAGTCTTTTTATGTTGAGTTGATTTGCGGTCTTGAACCTTGAACCAAATTTCAAGCGGTTCAAGCGGTTCAAGGTTCACTTTAAATAGTCCTTTTCTTTTGCCGCTCGTTCCCGGTGTTCTTTATGTGTTGACCATTACTGTTATACTTCTTAAGTGAACTTGAACCGTTGAACCTTTTGTTCAAAGAAGTTCAAGGTTCATAAGTTCATTTCAACTAACCCGAAAGCTTTTTAGTGGAAATAAAAGTGGCGTGACAAGAAGAAATATTCCCTTATTTGGCTTTTTGAAATTCTAAATGAGAAAAGTAATCATGCAAACATTAAATTGCCTGTGCTGAAGTGATGGATAATTAAGAAGGTGTCAGGTTTGTCATTTCACCATTACTTCACATGCTTAGGTAAATCATGATGAAACGTGTGTGGTCCTATAGATATTTACCTGTTTGATCAAAGGAAAAGATGTATGAATTTATTTTCGTATTTAGAAAGGTCACAGTTGCCTTACTTCAATAAATTGGAGGCGTTGAAGGTAAATCCAGCTCTGATCTCCAGAAGAATTTCTAGTTTTCATGGTGTTAACGGGTAAGTTCAGTTGCTCTCTCCTATTTTATGTTTCTTTGTGTACTGGAGTTTTATTAGTATAGAAAAGGGGGAAATCTAAAAATTGTTGGGGTAGCATACTGTATTGCTATTAGAATTTTTTTGGTAAAGGAAATAGTTAGTAAAAATGAGGCCAGTGCTGCCAAAGCTTGACCAAACCTCATGTTTGGTGAGTATCTTGTTGGAAATGGAAGGCACCTCCTTAGTTCATATGGATCTAGGGGATCTCCTTGAAAGGACTAAGAATCCTCAGGTTGGTTCATTAATGGAGAAAATAGTTAAGAGTGGTCTTGTGGAAGCTGCTGCATTCCCACTTGTCGCGCCGTGTCCAGATTTAGTGTTGGCTTGCATGAATAGATATGACTCTGAGAACAGGTGCATTAGAAACAGTGATGGTGGGGTATTAGTCAGCATTAATAGGGAAACGGTGATGGCGACAATGTGTATTCCACATAAAGATGAGTATGAGGATTAGACCATTGGAAATTCATACGCCTATTTCTCTGAGAAG
Source organism: Cryptomeria japonica (assembly GCF_030272615.1). Taxonomy (NCBI): domain Eukaryota; kingdom Viridiplantae; phylum Streptophyta; class Pinopsida; order Cupressales; family Cupressaceae; genus Cryptomeria; species Cryptomeria japonica. The sequence goes on along the minus strand of NC_081407.1, from coordinate 681,029,113 downwards.
AAGAGCAAATACATAAGTGTAATTGCAAGAAATTGGCTCTTGAGAGTTCAGGAAGGAGGGTCACGATTACCCAAACCCCTAACCAGAGAACACCTCATCACAGAGGTGTGAGACATCGTTGTGCTTTTGAAATGAGTAAAGGGGAATTCACATTCCTTCCACTGGGAAGACTGGATGTACTTCTTTGTTCAAGTGGTTCTATCTGGTGACAGATTTCTAGATTGGTCTCAGGTAATTGCGGAGAGGCTTCACGAAGGACTATGCAATTTTGTGGGGATGACTGGGTTTTACATGTCTTCTCACCTGTTTTATATTTTAGCCTGCATAAGAGATTGGCCTGGATTACCTAGTGAACCCTGGATTGATGGAATGAGGATTTACAATTATTACCCCTTGTTGCAACAACATAGATATATTGAACAAATTGACAGATGGAATGGAGTCTTTATGGGAAGGCTGACCTTTGAGCTTCAGGGTGATGTAAACAAGATAATGTCTGTTGAGGCTATGGAATTTGTGAGTATATATGGGAGTTTCTTTATCCAATTTCCACGGTTTACTTACATATGGGTAGGTGGTTTTGAAGGCCAACCATTCAAATTACCTAGGTATGCCTTTGATAGCTACATGCTTATAGAAGTGAGCAGGCAGTTGGCTTATATAGATAAAAGATTAGGGGCAAAGGATGAATCTGGGGTGGTATTTCCCATTGAACTTGGGTATTATAGTTGTAAATAAGTATCAGATGGCTTGAATCTAGAATTGGAGTTCAAAAGGATGAACTTGCAGCCATATGTGGCTAGGCGAAGATTCGACAACAAAGGTTATGCAAGGGAGAACCTTAATATAAATAGTCATTTCTGCCATGAATCTCAGATAGAGGATTATTGGGAAAACTGCAAGGATGATCAGGAAGTAAGAAAGAGGTTGTGGTCAAGATTCACTTTACTACAGATAGCTATCTTGAGGCTCCCGATTAATACATCAGGTGTATTGGAAGATATAGAGGAAGACATCTTGGATCCTGAGTTTGGTACTGAGATTGAAGGGAAACCAATTCCAGAAATTGACTGGAGCAAAAAAGAAGACAATAGCATCCAAACAAGGACCTTCAATGTTATTAGGAGAACAGAGAGATGGTTAAGGAAACTGAAATTCAAGGAGGGTCCTCACATGTCCTCACACGAATCAAGAAGTGATTCGCACATTGTGGTTCAATCCCCTGTTTCTGCCACTAATGAAATTGCTGATGTTGTAGGTGTCTCAAAGCCCGCTATAGAAAAAATACTACCAAGAAGGTCAGGAAGGTCATCATTTGGTCTTACAGCTACCCGAGTAACTCGGTCAAGGAGCAAAAAGAAGAGTAGGGAGCCAATTCTACAACAAGTCATGGTGGACTTAGACCCCAATGAAGAGCCTAAACAAAAAATGAACTCAAAGGATCAAGGTGAGCTCAAGATGCAAGAAATGGATACAAATGAAGAAGTGGGAATTCAATAGAACCCCATGAACAAGGTTGGGTGAAGGTTACTTTTGATGGTGCTTTGAAAGGGAATCCTAGACCTTCGGGGGAGGGTGTGTTGCTAAGAACTCTGATGGAAACATCCTTGCCATAGATTCACATAAATTAGAGAATGGGACAAACAATGTAGTAGAGGTGCAAGTAGCAGCATTGGCAATTGATTTATCAAAAGGATCAAAGTTGATCAATTGCATCAAGAAGAGGATTCTCAAATAGTAATAAATGAAATTTCAAATGGGGGCACCCATGATTGGAAAATTGACAAGTGGGTCAAAATTATTCAAAGAAAATTAGAAGCTTTCAAATCTTTCACTCTTTTGCATTTGTACATAAAAGGCAATATTTTGGCCAACCTGTTGTCGAAGTTGGCGGTTGAGTTGGCAGGGTGATCTTGATGCCATTTATTTGACGTTGGTCTTGGTGATGTGTGGCATCGGTACGGGTCTTATATCATTTATTTTTGGTGGCCCTAACATAGGGAAGGACGAGATTTTTTGAGGTGGGAGAGTGTGGGAGCTCAAACATTTATTGCCCACATCCTTTGAGGCTTTAGGTTGGATATTGTGTTTATTTATGATTCGTGTTCATTTGTGTTTGCTTGGATTTGGTCTAGAAACTTCCCAGAGAAGCGGCACGTGGGTAATCTATTTGCATGGAGGCCAACTTTATCTTGAAAGTGAGTAAGAAACAAATGGCTTTTTGGGAGAAAATCACAAATGACCATTTGAAGAATGTATTCACTAGAGATGAGCACTTCTTTCTCATCCAGGTTAGACAAGTTTTGGGATATGAATTTTTGCTAGCAAACATGAAGTATAGGGTAAATATAGACATTTTGTCCATGTTTTGTGCATGGGGCTTGGAGTGTAGTATTGTCCAAAAGGTGAAGAGAATAATGGAGTTTTGTGTGAAACAAGAATGGAGGGTGGGATTGAATGGCCTACTTGCATTGGCAGAGCCAGGACGAGGGTTTGTCAAGACTCTCGGTGATAGGGTGGCGCTCCCTGATTACCCTCATAATGTGCATCCCTTCTTTCTATGGAAATCTATGGAGGTTAGAAATACTCGCATGCGCATTGCCATGGAGGGGTGGTGGACTATTAGAGATTATGTGATTGATTGGGAGAAAGTGTTGGTATCTGGACTTTCAAGGGAGATGATGGACCGGTCTCAACTCAAGTATAAGCTGGCGAATTATTGGAGGGTTGGTCATCCACGGGGCAGAGGTAGGGGTTGAGGTGCACATGGTCAAGGTGTTGGGGGTGGGCATCGAACACGAAGTTCTTGCAAACAAAGTAATGTAGAGGTATTGCCTATTGATGGGGATGGTGAACGAGCATGAATTTTTTTTTGTTGTTTGTTTTGTAAAAACTTTGTTCCTTTCCGAATATTTTTGCTATGGGTTTGTGGTAGCCCGGGTTATATTTTTTGTAATGCCCACACATTGGTAGGTAGGTATGGTAGGGTTTGAACTAGTTTTGATACTACTAGTGATGTCATCTTTTGTATTTTGGACTTTTTAAATTCTATTAATAAAATAAATATTTTACCGACCAAAAAAATAAATTCAAATTTAAATCTAAAATAAAAATTAAAATAGAATAAACTAAATGCAAAGTCAAAATATACAAAAATCAAAATATTAATAAAACAAATCATTTAAATTTTTTTATAATAAATAATAAATATTTTAAATTGAAAAATAACTAAATAAAAATAAAACTACTTTTTAAAAAATTATTAGATCTAAAATATTAATAAAACATGTACCTAAAAAATATAATTAATGGATTGCAAACATTAGTAACATTAATTGATTCACAATTCAAATCCTAACCTTAAGCTTTATCATATCTTAAATGATGCATAATGTAATTAGTTAGACTATGTTCTTGCATTATTTAGATCAATCTATTGTATTGTGTCTAATTACTTAACTATAATTATGATTTTTTTAAAAATTGGTTATGTGTGCACCGTGGGCTAGAATTAAACCATAATTAAGTATTATAAGTGTTATGGTTAGGAATATTATAAATTTAGCATTAATAATAAGTATTTTATTTACTTTTAAGTACACTTTCATTTCTATGTGAGATTAAGTAATTGGATCTAAAATTATTAATCAAATCACCACAATATTTTTTAAGCTTACATTTAACTTTAAATTATAATAAATTATAACTTTTAAAATTTATAAACATTTAGTATCTAATACAAAATAAATTAAATTTCTATTAAAAAAATCAACAATGACTAATTATAATTTTAGAATAAGTTAAAAAACAAAAGTCTAGATTTAAAACTAAACAAAAGTCTAGATTTAAAACTAACTTTCAATTCTAATTTATTCTTTTTTGTATGCAAATCATTTCATATTAGAAATTTTAAATGATTAGTAAATTTTATAAATTTAAATATATAAAATATATATATTCACTAAAAATCATTCTATTTTATTTAAAAAATCACTTTTAACAAGAGAATTAGTTTAAAATAAAAAATAATTTATGTATGTAATTATAAAAAAACATTGTATTTTATCAAATGAAATTGTTTTTAAACAAAAAATTAAGTTAAATAAAATTTTGTGGGATTTATATTGCTTTAACATCTAATGGTTGTAAACATTTCAATTGTCTTGCAAGTCTCTAAGATGATATCAACCATGGATCGTCCAATTGAGCTTGTAAATCTCACATAAGGAATGCCTTCGGCGTAATTATTACAATTATTTTAAGTAGTTGATATTTAATGCTGGTGTGTTATTATAGTAGTTAGTTATTAAATGAAAGTTTTAAAATAGTATTGGATATATCGAGCACAACTTCTTTTATATGTTGTATATACAATTATGATAATTAATTTATCAATTAGACTTATTACTATAAAATCATAAAAGCTTTTCAAGATAAGTTTGTATGAATCATAGGATGAATTCATGCACACATAGTACTTTTACATGATTTTATTATGTTCCATAAAATTTAGAACAAGCTCTCGATTTAAGATGATAATATCCCATACTTCATATCTTAGAAAGCTACGTTTTCCCTTATCCTAACACACAAATCAAATTATTATTCTTTTTTTGTTTTTATCTTATAAATATTTAGCTTCAAAGTAGATTACATAAGTGAGATCTTTATGAATCTCCTCATTAATAAAAGATTAAATTTAATATCATTCAATAAAATAAAAAACTAAGATAATCTTTCCTATGCGAGACATGTGAGAAAGTAAATATTAAAGAATGATTTAAAAAAAAAGAGTTTTCAATATTTCTAAATTATATAGATTTAAAAAGAAAGTCTAAAAACATTGTTAAATAATGTGGTTTTAACTATTATTGTAGCTAATATAATATTAAAAAAATAAAGGTATATTTCATAAATAAATTAATAATTGAAAATATATTATTTTGTTTAAAATTTTCCATTTCTTTAAATACAACTGATTTATCTTAAACTCATTAAATTTGATTAATGTACTTGTATTATAATTAAAAATAATTATAAATTTGTTTGTAGATCAATGACTTAAATGAACAATTAAATTTCATAATTATACTTATGCTAAATATGCAATTATAATCCTTATAAAATGAAGAAGAGGATAATTTAAATGATTTTTTGATTGAATTAATCAATTTAAATAAATGAACATCTTCTTACTTAATTAATAAAGTAATATATGAAAATTATCTTTAATCTATGCATATCTTTGGATATGTGAAGGTGGGTCATATACAAATATCTACCTTAAATATAGCTATGAATGTGGGTTCTTGGCAGTCAATGTTTTTTATTAAATTAAGTGGGGAAGGTGCCCCAACCCATTACAGATTAGGTAAATTACAATGAGAACCCAAAGAAGAAAGAAAGGTTACAACAAGGTAACCCATATAAGGAAACAACAAAGAAGACAAACAACATAGAGTTAAAAATCCAAATTGAGGCTAAGCAGTGGGCCTAGGGGAACAATATGAGACTTTAAGAAATGTTTTTTCCTCCTACAAACCACTATCCAAGAGGAATCCACACTAGGAGAAGTATAAGGTAGAGAGTTCTCTAAACCAAATGAGACAACCACATAGTTAGAGAGAGGAGAAGCAAAGCCGAAGAAGGGGTCTTAATATCTAGGAGAGAGGGAGTCCAAAACTAAAGAAGGAATGAGGCACGTGCTTGAGAGATCCTTTGAGTGCGATCCCAAGGTAACAACAACAGGCACCCTAGTAGAGAAAAATTTAAGAAACCTCCCCTAAAAAATGGTGTAAAATATTGGCATTTTTTTCATTACTCGGAGATCAAAAATTTAATTTTATTGCTGGTTTTTTCATTTTTCGTTGAAAAATAATAAAAATTTGGTTGACAAAATTATCGAAATTGAAAAAAATAAGTAGAAAATATTGATGATTATTTATCTTTCTTTTCAAATATAAAATATTTTTTGGCAAACCAAACATTTGATAAAACCCAACAAAAACATTTATGGGTGGAATTTTTGAAATATATAAAACTATAAATTTTAACTTGGCGAATTATGCTTTGAATAAAACCAAAAAAATAATTTTAATGGTGAATTAAATTAGTAAGGCCAAAAATAATTAATAATGGTGGTGGATGGCTTTGCAACATGTACCTCCAAGTCGACTTCAATCTCGAACAAAACATAGCACTGGACCAGAAGAGTGTATTCACATGCTTCTTAAGGATCTTACCATTCATCATGAACACGAAATCAACCACCAAAATTACCGCAATCATCGGAAATCATTTTGGATCAAAACATTATTGAAATACCCTATTTTATTGGTTAACAACATACTGGTTAACTCCATTTTCCAGATAAGATGAATCACGACCACTAGATCAAGTCTCCAAGAAGAGTTTTCATCAATGACAACCTTGGACCATAAATCAAGCATCAAAGATCACCGAATGAGTGACAATTGCCAAAATGATGCAAAGAGATAAAAAATAAAATAAAAACATTGAGATGGGTAAAATGGTCATGTAAAATGAGTTTCACTTTCCCATTTACTGAATGTTGTATTTGGTAAGTGGTATCCTTCATTATCTATAGAAAAGAAAAGGGACAAGAAAAACCAGTGTGATTTAAATTATTTGCCTCATACATCATCAGAATCAAAATTCTATACAAAGATAAAAGAAAATTGATGTAGATTTAAGAAATCTTGTAAAATCCATATATATTCCTTTTCATATTTTTCATTAAATGATAATTACATGAGATTATACGCATCATTTTTAAAAAGAAGGAAAAATTACAAAATGTATTGATTTTTTTTTCCTAATGTAGGGAAGACCTAGAGCAGAAGAGTTTCCTAAGTTAGTCAGATGCATTTTGGCTATAGTCATTGTCCTCATCCTCAAAGTCTAATTCATCTGACCACTTGTCTCCCTTAGAGTCTATGCTCGAGTTGAACACCAGGTGCCTGAATTATTCTACCCATCCCATATCCTAAAATAGGTCTTGTCCCTAGAGATTCCTAAGAAATTCACACATAGGGATGGAATGGTCTCTATGCTCTTCTAGGAACATGGTAAAAAAATTGACAACAAAGGGAAGCCAGGGCACAACTATATCTCTCTCTACAAAGGATTTTAAATCAGACACGGTAGGAAGCCCAACCCCATACTACGCATACCTCAGAACCTAGTCTAGTTGCCAATGAGTTGTCACAAAATAGCCCATATGTCAATTTTGCTATAACAATCTCTAGTTCTCCCAAATATAGTAGTGACCCAAAAAAACATGACACAATGTTTGTGTCCACCTAGTATCCGTCCTTATTGGTAATGAAATCATTTCCAAGAATCGACTTAACATCTACAATAACTAAGTCATTGTCTATCCCAAACAAACATTCATGGCGAATATTGCTAATTCACCCAAGGAAGCACTTTTGAACCCTTGTTATTGTTAGCCTTACTCGAGTATCCATCCCTCACCATAACTATTTCCCTCTCTGCTAATCTCTTCAAAAGCATCTCAATTCTAGAATGATCTCAAGATTGGTAGAGGCTTGGCTTTATAGACATGTCAACTTTTTTCACATGAGTTTGTCTTTATTCCTATAATTAATTTTGGCAAGAAATCAATCTTAGGAGAAGACTATGTGCAACAATAGCCTCAAGGAGGAGAGATTCTCAATGCAAATATTCCTTCGCATGATACCAAAGATGATGTAAATCGTACACTTTGGGTAAGTAGAGAATAAATGCATTTAAAATTATTTTAGGATATAAGATTTATTTCTTTCTTGGTGATTTTTCTTAATTTTATAATTACATATTTTGATCCATTTATAATGCTTGTAATGTAAAAAATGAATCTTTGTGAACCGCATGAATTCATATTTAATACTCCTTTAGGTTCATGTCAGGTGAACTAATACATGGTGGAATAAGTGAAAAATCTAAATATCGCTCCCGCAACCACCTCTGTTCCTAACTCACAAAAGTACCTTTAAGGTGTTCTTTGAAACATAATAAGAGAAAAATATAAGACTATCTAAAATAAATAAATAAAGAGAAAAAATAAAAAATAAAAAAAAGGTGATACAAATAACTCTATCAGGGATATAGATGCTTATCTGACAATAGATCAATATCTGATAGGAACCGAGACAATATCCTTGTTGGGGCTATGGACATCTGTCTAGAAACAAGGCATTGCTTGGTTGGCTATGGGAAGTTGATTCCATCGACGTAGCTTATCCATTCATATACCTTTTTGTCCATTCTATCCAAGGAAGAAGGAATTAATCTCTCTCACACATAAAACTAGTGAAGCCATTCACCCCTACTTACAGACTTATAACATGCAAAGTTGCAAAATTATAAACCTGAAAACTTAACAAGGCTCTTCTAAATCTCATATCATAAAATAACATTCTATGATCATGATTCTTTTGTCTCAAAGTGAAGGGTTTAAGTTATCTTTTCTTTCATCCATTGTAACCTTTGCTTCAGAAACTCTGATCTCTTCGGATGTTGCCCTGTGGTCTTTTTGCCCTAAGATAGCCTTGTTCCTCTTTTTTTGGGATGTCATCCAAAATCTTTTAAAGAAAGTTTTGATGTTTGTTCATACTACATGGTAAACAATGTTCTAACATGTTTAATTTTTTCGTCGGTCACAGGAACCCGAATATCAGCTAGCAAGCACAAAAGCTTCCGAAGGTTTTCCCTGGCGAGCCCATTACTAAGATCTGATCTGAGACACCTAGTTCATGGACTCTAGAAATTGTAATGGATAAAGCTGCATCAAGATCATAGAACCAGAGATTCAAAATTCACCTCCGTAGGTGAAGGTTGCCCCCAAGAGTCACCAGAACCATAGATCCCTCTACAGTGATTGCTCTTCTAATTTCTTTGCAAAATTTGTAAAGTAGTCGGCATCCTTTTCCTTTTTGGGAAAAGTAGGCCCCATTAACACTCAATGAATGACTACATTCATTTTGAGTTCGAGCTCGTTTCAGTCGAGTCCTTGTCCCTTTGCCATGTGTCATAGCTATGAATAATTCAAGCTATGTTACGGGTCCTCTTTTGAGAATCCCCGCCTGTTCGCTACATTTCACATTATGGGAAGTCTTCACTAAAGGGGCCTAGAAGGCCATAAGAAAACAACTAAGTAAAACATGTGCATGCATGAATCAAAAAAGATTTTGAGGTATTTTAAAATCAAGAGGATCGTTAGAATAACGAAAGCGATTAGGCTTGTAATAATTACTAAAGCATAGATGTTTTCCCTATCGAAGATCAAGGATGAATCTATGGATCGAAATTTACCAACATAGAAGTAGCTAGCAGTGCCATCTTGGCCTCATCCTCATAAGGTTTTCACACAAGTGATAATATTATTGGAAAAGAAGAAAAAAAAAAAAGTAAGATGAATAGATAACAGGGAGCTATGAAGGTTAGAACAACGAGAAAAATTTGCAGGGATCGTAGATCAATCTTCATAGAATATAGAAAAGGGATTTTCATAAAGCTTAGTGGTTGTATTCACACAAATACCAAAGTGGATATTTCAATAGAATTTAGGGGAGGTCATGGTTGGATTTGTAGAGAAAACAATGGTTGATGAAATACTTTGGAGCCAAAAAGGACAAAGTAGAGAAATTGGAGGCCTTTTATGGAGAAGATAGCTCCTTTATCCAAAAATCTCCAACTACTCGAGCTAACAAAATCATGATTAAACATAAAGGAAAAAGAACTCTATAGTGAATTAGGATACACTCAAATGGATTCCCTTCCATGTTCATAAAAAATTGGAAGGGTTGGAATTTGGGAGATATGACAATATATATGGATGGAAAAGGGGGAGATATAAAATGCAGGAATAGCCTCTGACTAGAAACCAAAATCAGTTTTTTAAGAGGGTTAATGGACAAAGGGACAAAAAGTTGACAAATCCAAGAGGTCAAGGGAAATAGGTGACACAGTCAAGGAAGGGAGATCTAATGAAGGATAGACCAACCTTGCAGCTTAAAACATAAACCATGCAAAACATACTGGTAACCGGTAACAAGGTGCCAAAAATAGTAGAAAAAGCAACCAGTAACAAGACATAACACATAACCGGTAAACAATATGAATGAATCTTATAATAGTTTGAAGAATTACATATTCCACATGCTCGATTGGAGTCCAGGATACAAATAATAGTTACAATATAAATATAAGGTTCATGAATCATCCACATATCAAATCGGCTTACGGTAATAGTCTACCGGTTCTATTCTATCTAGACTTCAGCCTTCCGACTTTAGTCCAACCGGATCAAAATCCTGTCGGATCTACATCTTCGCTTGATCTCTAAACTCTGTTTTATAACTTATAGCTTCTATATCCTCAAATGATTCACAAACTTACATATATACCATTCACAAATGATTATAACCCAATCAAGTCAGCCTAAAGACCAACCGGTTCATAAAACGTGCAATGGTAACATGTCAGCTCAAATCACTAAGAACAATCTCCAAATCATAAAATGATGTGCAAACCTCAAGGAATACTGGCCAAGGCCCAAAGAAACATCTCTAATGATCTGCAAGTCACGAAGATCAACCGCATCGAAATCATCTTCACTCAACACATTACCAGACTAACCGGTAAGAACATATCAACCAGGACAATATCGGAATCCACATCTCACTGGAAACAAAGACAAATGCTACGAAAATTGAATATGATAAAGACCACGAACACAAGGGAATAAATCCAAAATGACAATGCTAAACACTCACACATGAAGAAATGCCATGATCTCAATCAATTCCTTTGAAAACTGCCCAACTAGTAAGAACTATACCGGTGCTCCTACATCAGACTCTCAGGGTTAATTGAAAAATGAGTCCCATCACTTGATCTAGTTTGGTGATTAGTTAATAGGTACTTGCAACTGCCTCGAGGTTCGACAATCTGACTACAACTTCCGGTTGCTTCTCCACAATGATCTACCAGTCCAAACTGTGGCCCGCCTCAATCGGTGATATGCTCAAGTCTCCACCCACTAACTGCCTCAAGGTCAAGCTCTAGGATTGATACTCTACCTGCAAACGTCTCTCTACCTCACATTCAGTGATCTGAAGTAGTCCACAAGTTGCCTCAATCTTCTCTCCAACCAACCGATGCACAAACAACACTCTATCCATCAACAAGTTCACAAACTAGCTCTGATACCATTTGACGCAGTCAAGGCATGGAGATCTAATGAAGGATAGCCCAACCTTGCAGCTTAAAACATAAACCATGCAAAACATACCAGTAACCACCGATAGCAAGGTGCCAGAAACAACAGAAAGAACAACCGGTAACAAGACAAAACACATAACCGGTAAACAATATGAATGAATCTTATAACAGTTTGAAGAATTACATATGCCACATGTTGGATCATAGTCCAAGATACAAATAATGCTTACAACATAAATATAAGATTTGTAAATCATCGACATATCAAATCGGCTTCTGGTAATAGTATACCGGTTCTATTCTCATCTGAACTTCAACCTTCCATCTTTAGTCCAACCAGATGAGAATCCTGTCGGATCTACATCTTTGCTCAATCTCTAAACTCTGTCTTCTAACATCTAACTTCTATATCCTCAAATAATTGACAAGCTTCCATTTATGCCATCTGCAAATGATTATAACCCAATCAAGATGGCCTAAAGACCAACCGGTTCATGAAACGTGCAACAATAACATGTCAACTCAAATCACTAAGAACAATCTCCAAATCATAAAATGATGTGTAGACCTCTGGGAGTACCGGCCAAGGCCCAAAGAAACATCTCTAATGATCTGTTAGTCACGAAGATCAACCACAACCCAAAATCATCTTCGCTCAACACACTCTTAGACTAACCGGTAAGAACATATCAACCGGGACAATACAGGAATCCACATCTCACTGGAAACAAAGCCAAATTCTATGAAACTTAAATATGATAAAGACCATGAACACAATGGAATAAATCCAAAACCTTAATGCTAAACACTCACACATGAAGAAATACCAGGATCTCAGTGAATTCTAATGAAAACTACCCAACCGGTAAGAACTATACCGGTGCTCCTACATCAATAAGGCAAGGAACAACTTTAGATAGAAGAAGGAAGGGTTAAGAAAAGTCTATGGAGTGAGATTTTAGTAATGCCAATTGAGATAACAATGTCGTTGGCTAGTAGACTCAAAGAAAAATACTTGGTGGGAAAATAATGTGGGGGAGGAGGGGATGAAGTGGAGATTATGGAATGGTGGAAAAACTCATATGTAGGTAAGATAAGCATTTGTTCTCGTTAGAATGTTTTCTTTTTGATAGAATGTTTGGATTTAAATTTAAAATATGAAAACTTTCATGGGAGCCCAATATTTTTTAGAGGATCTAGCTTTCATAGACTAAACTAGATACCTAACTTTGACCTTGCCAAATATAGGATTAATAAGGATCCTATGTGGCTGATCTTGCCAGGACTCCCTACTCAATACTAGATTGGTGATGCTCTCATTTGGATGGGTGATGCTCTAGGCTCCTTTTTAAGGGTAAAAGAGGATTTTTTAAATGGAAAAAAGGGGATGTAGCCAATATATGTGTGGAGGTTGACTTGGAGAAAGGGTTTCATAGATAATTAGAATTTATATCAAACCTTGGAAGATGAAAGAAAAAAGTGTTTCCTTTGAGGGGTGGACAAATGGGTAAATGCCTATTAATAGGAAAAATGTAAGAGGGGAGTTCTATGACACTAATTGAAGGGTGTCATAATAATGGACCCTTGTAGAGCTTTGGAGATCAAGATCCAATTAAATTTCACAATGAAGGAGAGAGGCTATGCAAGAATAATGAAACCAGGTCATGCACTAATACTTGGCTAAATATAGAACACATGATAGTTCATAAAAAGGGGTGTATTGGAAAATCAAAGTAATAGAGAGAAATTAAGGCCCCAAAAGAAGAGGAAATAGTCAGAGTTGGAGAAGGACAATGAAAAGGAAATGGGAAAGAGTTTTAATTTTATAGACAAAGAGAGTGGAAAGAAAATGACAAACCCCTACCACCTATAAGAAAATTTGAAGAGTCATGGTAAAAATGTCGGGGGTGATAAGGATGAAGTAGAACTAATAGGTCTCTTAAAGGAGACAAAGGAATTAAGAGAATCCATTTGGAAAATACTAGAAGATGTTATTAGGAAAAGAAACATAGATGATAAAGGGGAAACCCAAGTTATCAAGGAGGAAGCTTCCTCAAAAGATGAGATAGTAAAGGATACTTTGTTCTTTGTGGATGGATTATTTGGAGAAAGGATCCTTGCAAAAGGGGTAACAGATAAGGAAACTCAAGAGGACCAGGGAATATCCAAGGAAGTTAATAATTAATTACATTTTGGGAATCACAAAAAATAAGTTTTATGAGGATGAAGACGATATAAAGTCTCCCATGGATATAAGAGAGAAGTCTAAAGCCCTTTGTCATGAATTGTTGGAGGAGGACAGGGAATTGGATCAGGTGCTCAAAACACCATTAGCAGCCAAGGATTCTAAGATAAGGGTCATGACAAATTAGGAAGAAAATAATTTTTAGCTACTAAATCTAAACCAAAATTTGGAAAGGTTTTATTGGATATAGAAGAAATTTGTTATTTGAGTTGTGAAGTAAAGATGGTGATGCAGATGGACAACTCAAAATTACCCAAATATTAGGTGCAGGGAAGGGAAACTCTCTTCCCTCAAAGACATGAATCTCCTCTCATGGAATGTTAGGGGCTTAAATGCCCCTAATAAAAAGTGCCTAGTCAAACATAGAATTGTTTTGAGTAAGGTAGAAGGGATTTTGTTAGAAGAGACCAAATTAGATTTAGAAGATATAGATTATTTTAGAAGAATCTTTAATCAATGGCAAGTAGAAGTTGTTATATTGAATGGGGCTTCAGGAGGTCTAGTGTTTATGTGGAATACACTTTCTATTAAATTTGAGCGATTGGTGTTAGGGACTATTGGTTGAGGGGAGAGGTAAGGAGCCTTAATTTAAATTTGATAATCTGGTTTACAAAATTTTTATGGGTCAATATCATGTCAACAAAAGAAGGGGATTTGGCTAGAATTCAATGACTTCATAGATTCATAGCATTTATCTTCTATAATTATAGGAGGAGATTTCAATGTCATCTTGCATAGGAAGGATAAAAAAGGAGGAATTGATAGACCTAGTCATTCACAAAAAGATTTCAATGATTATGTATCTAGGAAAAATCTAATGGAGATAGAGTCAAGATACAATGTTTCTACTTGGAAAAAAAGGCAATTAGGCTTCAACAACATTGCAAAAAAGTTGGACACATTCTTCTTCTCGAGAGATTAGTCTATTTTTCCTTTCTCCTTGGAAAGCAAAGTACTCTCGTATTCAGGATCAGACCATTTTACAATTATGCTCACCTTTCTAAGGGAGGATAAGCCATTTAAACCTCCATTAAAATTTAAAAGATATGTGTATACAGATGAAATTTTCCTAAGTATGGTAGAGATTTGGTAGAAGGATGAAATTTTTTAAGGCTCTAAGATGTTTTCTTTTATATCTTAGTTAAAACATGTGAAGAAAAGATTGATTGATTGGAACAAGACATATTTCAAGAATATTATTCAAACTAAAGTTATAATTGAAGAGGAATTGAAATCTCTTAATGAAGAAGTAATAAAGAATGAAATGTCTCAGATTGAATTTCTTAGAGAAAATTATTGATGGAATATGAAGATGTCTTATGAAAGACAAAATTCTTTGAACAAATAAATTAAGGAAGAGTTGGCTAGAGGTAGACGATAGGAATACATTACAAGGAAAAAGAGAAGACTAAATAAAATATTGACATTTGAGGTGGAAGGAGGATTAATAATTGAGGACCCTATAGATATTTGCAGTAAAATATTTTTTTTTTGAATGTCTTCTCAACAATAGGGAGGGTTCAAGGTTAGTTGATCAAGAGACCTTTTTGTAATTTATTTCTAAGATTATATCCAAAGAGTAGAATGGGTTTTTAAATGAAAATATTTTTCTTTCAAAATTAGAGACTTGTTTGAATCGATTACACCCAGATAAGGATCCTGGACTAAATGGCTTCCCAACAGGGTTTTTCCAAAGGTGCTGGAATTTACTAGGGAGAGACATGACAAAGGCTCTAGAAGCAGCAATAAAATTAAGGAAGTTGCTTATAAAAGTTAATAACTCCTTTATAGTCATCATTACCAAAAGGCAAAACCATTTAAATTGGAGGACTTTAGGCCAATTTCTCTTTGCAATACATTATATAAAGTTATGACCAAAATAATGGTAAATAGGCTTAACCATTTGCTCCTTGTAGTGTCATAAATTTTGCACTTTTATTAATGTGTCCAATTCCACACTCGCCTAGCACCTATTTTACTATATCCCTTTCCTCTATGCATTATAGGAGCTTTATTTATTTAAATTAATATTATGGGTCTTATTCTAGTTTATTACAACATCACACTCCTATTTGGGCCCTTAATTCTAGGTGTGCTCTTTATTATTTTAATCCCAATTTAATACTAATCTTACCCTAATTTCAACTCTCAAAGAATATTTATCATATCTACACATCTTAATTTGATCCATTGAATTGGACTCAACATTTTAATATTGTTATCTTACATCCCTAGAAATTCAAAAAAAAGTGGATAGGACCATGGCAACCACCACCATGATGCCGAAAACTTTTCTCCAAATTTCAAGAGGATAATTTGGTGGTCCTTTCTAATTCAAATCTCACTTCATAAAAAAATATATCAATTCTAAGTTGGCCTAATGGTGACTTTAATTATGAAATCCCTATATAAGCCATCCCTCTCAATTCATTTTCAATAATTACATTTTATGTTAACATTATCATGAATTCAAGAGCAAATCTAATTCAAGGAGTAGTAAACTACATCAAGGCATCTTCATATTATGTTTCAATTATGATTGAATGATAAATTTTATGTGATTTATCATGTTATTGGATCAACATGTAAATGAATATCCTAAGAACATTGCATCACCTATTGAAGGTATAATTTTATTTACATTCAAGAATTTCAGCCTTGCCCTCATAAGGCAAGCTTTTCCTATTCAATTCCAGTTCAATTTTTATTTCAATCAAGGTTAATACCAAACCCAGGGTTTAACCTAAGGAAAAATCCTATTCACAACCCTCTTTATTTCCTTCTTATGTGCAATTACAGGTATTCAATGGAGATAGGAAGATCAAAACAACATTAAGACCCAGATATACAGTATTCAACAAAATTTCAACAGAAAGTTCCTGGACCAGGGTGCCTAGTGCCATCATCCTCTAGGAATAGGGTGCCCAATTCTATAGTCCTCCATAGTAAACCTCCAAATTTTTAGGAATCTCAAGGAGTCATAGTTGTCATCTCCTCATGTTTACAGTTCAACCTAGTCACTGGGACTAGGGTTCCCAACACCCTGGTCTTGTTAATTTGAGCTCATATTTAAGTAATAGGTGCATAATAAAATTCCATTCTCATATATATACTTGTTGTTTCAGTTATATTAATTTATCAACCCATTGTACTACTATTTTAGTCACTTGTATTCATCTTATTTGCATAGTTTTACATCCTCCATCATTTTTCATATTCCCTTTTATAACAGCAAAGGAATAGAAACCCTAAAAGTATTCATTGACTCTCTTTCACAAAATTTAGTCAAAGAGAATCACTCCTTTAGGTGCTTTTTAACTCCAATGTATGAATGAAAGTGGAGTTAGGTCCTAATACTACTCAATTCCATTTTCATCCATCACATTTTTGTGAACCCATATATTCTTACACTTTCATATTGATTTTGAGTTTTAGATGTAATTTTTAGATTTAGATACTTTCATTTCATATCTTTTTTAAACATAAAATACATAAAAATATTATTTTATGTATTTTTTGTGTTTGCATGCTTTAGATCATTTCATTACAATAGTTAGTATTTCTTTTTAAAATATCAAATTAGTCTTTGCAAGACTATCGTTCCTTTGACAATCCACTTTATTGTGATGACTATCCTTTTGAAGAAGTATATAGAAGAGAAGAACTTGAGGAGGCTCTTGGTTGTTTCCTTTATCCTAATTATTAAAAACCATCCTTTTACCAAAGGTTAATCAACATAATTCATAAACCATTTAGTAGTGATGACCTTTAGATGTTGGATGAAACTCATGATGACTTCATCCATGCCCCTAAATCATCCTCTAAATCTCCAAAATCTCACAAGGATATTGTCATGAATTACAATCCTCTTTATGAACCTTTACATTCTACCAATCCTATTTATGAAGAATCTTTTGTGATAAAAAAGAGTTGATGTGGTTGACTATCCTCTTATCAAGCCTTACCTTCTTGAAATGAGGCCCTAATGAATCAGGAGAATCCCTCTCCTAAATATTCTCTTTTTTCATGAGGATTATTTGGTGCAAGAAAATATTATAACACTTCTTTTACAACTCTTCCTCCTAAGGATGAAGTTTTAAAAATTGATGTTTATATTTATCCTAAAATATATCTCTCTCATAAGAATATCCTAGATGAAGATGATGATGTCATAAACACCTTCCTTAATTTTACTTTACCTTCCATACTTGGTACCTCTTCTAGAGAAGAAGTGTTGATGGGAAATGATTTACCCTCTCCCAAATTTGTTCCTAACAATGAGGGTACTTTGGTGCAAGAAGAGGTTATGAACACTTCTTTCAAAACTCTCCCTTATAAGGTCTGCTTCAGTGTCGTTGTAATCGTCATACCCAAGTAGGTTTCATTACTTACAAGTCAAGGAAATAACATTATATTCGCATTCAATCTCATGTGCATTTCATCATTTGAAAAGAAAAATTTAAATCCAAATAAACATGAAATTGAATTTTAGTTCAAAAATCCTACAACACATGTTGAAAATCTTAACTGATTGATCAAACTAGTTAGCTAATTAGTTAACTTGGTTAACTCTTCAATCTCCCCTTTTCACCTCTCCCATGAGGATAATTTGGTTCAAGTGGATGATATTGTAGCTACCTTTCCTATTGATACCATATCTTCTTTTCATTTCAAGGAGTTTCCCACTAGAGATGGCTCACATCTTACCCATAAAGATACTTTTGTGAAAGAGGATGAAATAATTATAAATTTAATTAATTCTCTCCCTTCTAAATATGTATCCTTGGAGAAAAAAAATATTAACCAAGTAAATGGCATTCATGTTTCTAGTTATGAGAAACCCAAATTCAAGGAACCTCGCAATATCTTAAAGGTTGCAAAATACATATGTGAAAGAGGTGATATGGAAAGTTTCTAAAATACACCGCACATTTAATGATTGTGTCAAAAAGAAAGATCAAAATGTTTGTCTCCCTTCTCTTTCTTCCCCCTCTCACCCTAAGAAACATATTGATAAGGATCTTGTTGAGAAAGTACATGATATCTTAGCAAATATCTCCCTTTGGGAATTAATTCAAACTTCCCATTCACACCATAGGTTGATCCAAGAAGTCTTTCATAAAGTAGTTCCTCATCCTTATTCTAAGCCAATTGATATTACATTATCACAAGATGAATTTCTTTCTATAAAGGTTAAAAATAGAGATGATCCCCTTATGATTACTCGCATTTATAAACAAAACATAAGAGGTACCTTAATTGATAATGGGTCAACAATTAACATTTATTGTGTTGAATTATTAGATAAGTTAGGATTATTATTCTATTCAAATAGATCCTCTTTGTGTTCATGGCTTTGATAATGTTTCTAGAGAGTCACTTGGTATAGTCATATTACCCATAAAAGTATGACCGATTACTTTACCTACCCCTATTCATGTCATGCCCAACCATCTTAATTGTAACCTTCTTCTAGGTAGACCATGGATTCATGCTATGAAAGAAGTCCCTATTACTCTTCATATCACAATAAAATTCATATAAACAATGAAATTAACACAAGCAAGGCTGATTCTAATCCTTACGATTTTGTTCATGATGAATTAGGATGCATTTTCTCCCTTTAATAATATGATTCCTTCAACAACACAATCACCTATCAATGATGTTTCTTTAGAAAATAATTTCAGTACATTAGACTTTATACCTTTCTTTAATGGGTATAAGATCCCTCAATCTTAGAAGGAAGCCTTGAAGGATCCTCGTTTGTAATTTATCCAAACTTATTCTAGATCAATTCCCATCCCTCCTAACAACACATGTCTTGATGATGATGAGGGCTCTTTATATTTTGATAGTTGGAATAAACCCTATCCCATAGATATTTCAACATCTACACATGGATACAATAGATTTGGTTTAGGGTGCATGCAAAAAAGTTTTGATGGTCATGAGAAATCTACATCACACTTTTCCAAATAAATTCTAGGTTTCCAAAGTCCTCTTTTTGTCGAAATCCCCTTTCCCATTGTCTAATACATCTATGTCTTCTTACAACTCATCACAACAAAAGAGTATTTTGTGTGAGCTTCTTAAAGAGAACTTGATTACTCTCCCTTTAAAAAATCAAAGAAATTAGTGTAAGAAAAATCAACACAATCCTTATTTTTGTAAGTATTATCAAATGCATGGACACTCCATTAATGAATGTCATAATTTAGTGAATAAAATTAAACAACTTACTGTTACTGGTACCATTCAAATAGCTTCCCTTGTCTCTTTGTTGGGGGGCAAGAATGATTTCCAAATATGTGTCCTTCTTAACATTAAAGTTTTCCTTTATGAAGTAGTATCTTCTATAAGGTTCTTTTATTGATTATGGAGCTATATATCCCCATTAAGGATCTTCTTCCTCTTACTAGAATAAGCAACACTAATTAGGATCTTATCCTTTCCTTATAAGTGAATATTTTTATTTGGACCTCATCCTTAGTGTTGAAAGTCTATAATCATTCATCAAATTCTATTTACTAAGTTGTATCTTTTATAATGAACCTTCTATATTGTGATATGCATCCCTACTAAGGAGAGCTTTCTTATCTTAGAAGTGTGTGTCTTTTATAAATGATCTCTCTTTGGTGTCATTGTCTCCATGCTTGTGGGGGGGGGGGGGGGGGCAAGAATAATATTTCAATTCTATCTTTTTCTAATGATTTCCTTTTTCCTTTATTTAGTTGCATCTTTCATAATTTGATTTTATTTCTTGCATGTGTGTTCCATGTTTAGGATCTATTATTTGTTTGAAATGGTACATCTTTTATGAGAAATATCTCCTTAGTGAAAGTGTGCAATCATTTATTTAGAATCTACTTTTTCTTAAAATGTTTCAATTCTCTCTTTTTCCAATGATTTCCATTTTCCTTTGTTTAGTTGCATCTTTCATAATTTTATTTTATTTCTTGCATGTGTGTTCCATGTTCACGATCTATTATATGTTTGAAATGGTACATCTTTTATGAAAAATATCTCCTTAGTGAAAGCGTGCAATCATTCATTAAGAATCCACTTTTTCTTAAACATTGGAGAAGGTGTGTATTCTTAGTCTTCTTCTCCTTCCAAGATGTCATCTTTATTCAGGATCTCTTCTACTCTTGAAGGTAGATATCTTTATGCAACGATCTCTTCCTACTCTATCAATCATGCATCCCTCAAGAGGATCCCTTTACAGTTTTTGCAAGATCCATTTTACAGTTATCTCTTCCTTTCTTAAATAAATGAAGCCTATCAAGTCTCTTTCTTTCTAGATTGGAATGCATGAATTATTGATTAGTGGGTATCTCTATGGTGTTGAAGGTGATTGTGCTTGTTTCTATCTATCTTAAGACAACAACATAAGACTATGTTGACATCTCAAGGGGAAGGCATATATGTAGCCTCCTAGTTGTATTTTCAACTATTGATTATCAATATCAGATTGTTGCATACTCATTTTTCATCCCTACTTTGTCCATCATTTATGCAATTATTGCATCCTCATGCTTAATCCTTATTTTATTTATCAAAATTGCATTGTTGAATCCTCATGCTTCATCCTTATTTTATGCATCATTTATCTTATATGGGGTTACACATGCTCAAACCTATACAAAACAAATTTTTATATGAGATGTTCCCAAAAACAGAAAACAACATATGTAGCAAGATGAGTGGAACTAGTAAAACACAACTAGAATATTCTAACTCTTCTCCCCAACATGGATCACCTAGCTTGATGAAAATTTCTAGCCTCTGGAATCCATGTTCCTTCTATCTCTCCCATAAACCCATAACATAATTACTTTGCTAGTGCTGGATCATGGTTAATTGTTCTTCCAATTGGTGTACATCTTTTTTCTTTCTATAAGTCCACTTGTGCACTTGCAATAGCATGCCAACAATGATATTAGTGGTTGAGAAATTTTTATTCTTGAGGTCTCTTAAACTAGTGGACTTGGATCTTTGTGGTTTAGTATTGATGTTATTTTTTTTCTTTATACTTGAAGGTTAATTTCATGGATTGATTGGATCATATGGTTGGGAGCTTGATCACCCCTCAAAATTATCTTGTACCTATTTTTTTTTCTCTTATATGGTCTATCTCTTCATTTCCACTTTACCGAGAGTATGACCATAAGATCATACTCTACTATTAAAGATGGGGCTAAATGTAGCATCATAAATTGTACACCTTTATTAAAGTGTCAAATTTTACACTCTCCGAGAACCTACTTTAGTATTTCCTTTTCCTTATTCATTATAGGACCTTTATTTATTTAAATTAATATTATGGGTCTTATTCCACTTTATTGCATCATCAAACTCTTATTTGGGCCCTTAATTCTAGGCATGCCCTTTATTATTCTAATCCTAGTTCAATCCTAATATGACCCTAATTTCAGCTCTCAAAACATATTTTAAATATCTACACATCTTAATTTCAACCACTGAGTTGGATTCAACATTAGAATCTTGCTATCTCACATCCATAGAAATTTGGAAAAAAAGTGGATGGGAACATGACGACCACCACCAGGGTCCAAAACTTTTTCGCCTAAATTTTGGGAGTTTAATTTGATGGTCCTTTGTAATTCAAATCCTGCTCCATGCAAAAATTATATCAATTCTAAGTTGTCCTAATGGTGATTTACAAAAGGCATATCTCTTAATCTATTTTCAACAATTAAATTTTGTTCTAACATTATCATCAATTTAGGAAGATATTTGATTCAAGGGTCAATAAACTACATCAAGGAATCTTCATATTATATTTTAATTATGATTTCATGATGAATTTTATGTTATTTATCATGTAATTCCGTCAACTTGTGAAGGACTTGTCCTAAGAATGTTGCATCACATATTGAAGGTATAATCATTTACATTCAAGAATTTCAACCTTCCCCTCAAAAGGCAGGCTTTTCCAATTTAGTTCAAGTTCAATTTTTATTTCAATTAGGGTTATTTACAAACCCAAGGTTTTACCTAAGGAAAACCCTATCTACGACCCCTTTATTTCCTTTTTGTGCATAGATACATGTATCTAGTGGAACAAAGAAGATCATAACAATATTAAGACCTAGAGACAGAGTATCCAACCAAATTTCAGTAGAAAGTGCCTGGACTAGGGTGCCCAACACCATAGTCCTCCAAGACCAGGGTTCCTAGTATCCTAGTCCTCCTCAATCAACCTTAGATTTGTTAGGAAGCTCTCAAGTAGTTTCAAATTTCATCCCCCCCCATATTGTAGCTCAACCTAGTGCTAGGGGTCAAGGCACCAAACATCCTAGTCCTATCAATTTGAGCTCAAATTTTGGTCACAAATGAACAAGAAAATTCCATTCTTATATTCATTAAGTTATTAGTCTATTGTATTACTATTTTAGTAAGTTGTATTTGTTAGGATTCCCAAAGATACTGAGAGGGGGGGGGGGGGGGGTGAATCAATATCTAACCAGTTATAGAATTTTCTTAACTTAAAATATGTAAAGCATATCAATATTGTATACCGGTAAAGAAAAAGTAATGCAATAAATAGAGATAACAACAACCACATGAAAAGCACACCATAACACAGTAGTTTAACAAGGAAACCCAATGTGGAAAAAACCTTGGTGGGATTTGTGACCCACAATATTCACTTACTAGCCAATAAGAGAATATTATTGCTACAATAGGGGCCTGCACATGCAGGAAGGCCAAGTGCCTAGAGATCACTGCTCAATTTCAAAATGGGAAGTCTCACTAACTTACAAAATGGATTATGCAAATCCAATGTCTTGTACTACTTCAAAATAGCATCTACTATGCTAGATCCAGTACCAATTTTAGCTCTACTTCATACATAAACCCTCAACTTATAATTCACATAATAGGTCTGCCTTATTTCGCCCATCTTCTTACTTACAAAATGTTCTATAATGATCTCAGACATATATGAGTCATTTTACAACTTGCTAAGTCAGCTTATAATGATTTTACAATTAATTACAAAATATATTATAAACAAAATTCCTGTTCGCCTAGGTGCCGGTATACTTCCTTTTACTGTCGGTATTCTATGTGTCGGTGTAGAGTCTGTCGCTGCTGGTGCCGGTATATTGTCTTATCGGTATCATATGATTGCAAGGTTGCCATCAATGAAAAAATATTCAATCACCTACAATGTCTCATTTGAGTGTGCATTTGCCAACAATCTCCCCCTTCGGCATTGATGGCAACACTCATGAGAAAAATCCAAAAAGAGTATGCCAAAATTGTCTTACCAAAAATTGTGTACCAAAAAAATATGTGCTCCCCCTGAGCTGATGAGCCTTTTGCTGATTATTTTTCTCATTACCACTACTCCCCCTTTGGCATCAATGACAAAGGTTGTCAAAGTGTCAATTGAGTGTGGTTTCCAGCATCCTTGTAACCAGTTGATTACAATCTGAAAAAGGTCCGCCAATACCAGATTCAGGCTCTCAGTGAACCGTTCATTGTCCTTTAATGCGGCCTCTATCCTCTAAATTGTACCAGCGAGGTGTTGCATTTGTTGTTACGGTGTTTTCTATCCTTGAACTAGAGCCTTAGATATCTCTTTTCTTAGGGAGGCGAGGTAGTCCAATCTTGGACTAAGTTTCCATTTTAGATCTTTTGCCTTTCCTTTTATACTTTCCTTCTCTCTTTCCAATTTTAGAAGTTCCTCCTCAAAACCTGTTGTTTTCTGCTCAAAAACTGATAATGGTTCAGATGAATTAATGAAGTTGTCAGCTAATTTATTTATTTCTTCCTATACCTTGCTGATCTTCTTGTCTATATCTACTATCAAAAAGTTTGTTTTGCATGTATCTCTGTACAAAGTTTTAAACTCTTTTAGTGTATTACATAGTGTCGGTAAAAGAGTGTCAAATTGTCTCATGCACTTCTTTATTTCCTCTTCAAAGAATTTGTGTTTTCCCTTCTCTATTTTCTCTTTGAATGCTTCCTCATTTATTTGTTCAACTATCACAATGTTGTCAGTAATATACTTAGACAATGTGTCAAGTTGATTCAAAGAATCTTTATTATCCACATTACATTTGGGTGCTATCATTTTCAAAATTGGGATTGTATCATCAATAGCTTTGTATGCTTGTGAGCTACACTCTATTATTTTCTTGATAGAATCCAAAAGAACAGAAACAATCTGTATTCCGCCGGTGTGAGTAATTTCTTTGCTTGTAGTGACCTCTGGTAGGTCAGTTTGTGTTTGCATTTCTCTAAGCAAAGGTTTGAGTTTCTCAGCTATTACTGGTGGCACTGTCTCTGCTTGAACCTGTTCCTGTGAGGGAGCCTATTGCTCTGCCTGTTTCTCAGTGTTGTCCATTGCCAATCTTTCTTCTGTGCTACCTATTGCTAGTGGTCTAGTTGCCACATCTGTTTTCCCTGTTGATTCCTTATCTACCACAATATTGACTTTCTGAGTGTCAATGTTCATTGTATATAACACCTCAGAATCAGGATTTGTGTCCTCATGTGGTATGTCCATACTCTCACTAGCCAGTTGATTGTCAGTAGTAACTATCAGTGGAGTATCTAGAGGTGGTGGGGATAAGTTGTATGTTATTTTTATGCTCAGTGGTCCACCAGCCTATCCTTTTCCCTTATCCTTTTGATATACCTTGATGGGTTTAGGACTTTGATACTCTTCTTGCTTTTCCTTCTCTACAAGGAATATGTCCCATGCATTAGTTGTTTCTTCTGTCACCACATTGACTCTCCCTGCCATTAGTGTTGTATGCCAGTGAGCAGTTGAAAATACTGACCAGTTATCCTCTGAGATCAATTTATCTATCTCATCAGGTGAGTTGACAGGATGCACAACAAGTAATTTTTCAGTTTTTATTTTCTTATCAAGCTGAATAATACCTACTCTCCTAGCTTCAAGTTTGTTGTAGAGATCTATCGGTATTTCATCAACAACTTGCATCAAAAATTTCTTAAAAATATCCAACTGCAATATTACACTGTTCTCTACTTTATCTTTGTCATCATTTGATAATGTGTTATACATTTTGCTGATATTTTTCAATTTACCATCCTCAATAATTTCATCTAGTTATCAATAGGAGCTATGGACTTCTTCTTAGGAGTCACCTTTTTCTTCTTCAGAGTTAATTTATTTGCTGGGGGCCTTACTACCTGTTGTTTCTGTCTTGTTCTTCTAGGAGAAGGTGAAGATACCAGTGAAGATTTCCTTTTTCTCAAAACTCTTTTGAATACAACTGGTATGTCACTTTCTGAAGAATTTCCAACTGGTGAAAGATGAGTTTCTGGTTGAAGTGCTTCTAACTCATCTTCAGTAATACCAGTTCATTTAAGTACATCTTCCTTAATAGCTTTTGCTTGCCTGGATCCTTTTCTAACTGTTGCCTCAACCTTTTTAACATTTTTCTTAGATTGAATTTATTTTTCAATAGTCTCAGCACTGCCAAATACCTCTTTTTTAGGTTCCTTAGGTGCTTCTAGGAGGGCTTTTGCATATATTTCTATTATGTGGTCATCAGTTTCATACCCCATTTCAGTAACCCAGATGGTTCTTGGGATAACTGCCTCCATCCAAATTTCATCCTTATACTTGTCCACAATTTCTTGTGACAATCTAACTCTGGTCTTCATTGGGGCCTTCAATGCCTGAAAATACTAATTTATGTTCTTTTCTCTATTCTCTCCCATGCTGTTTAGTAAATCTAACAACTATTTGCCTACTGGTATATCAAAACCAAAATTTCTAATACCAATATCGGGTACTTGCTTGGTTATGTGGAGCATTAGACAAACAAGTAGGTTTCCAAATCCGAATGTTCCCCTTTTGTCTTTCTTTATCTTTCCCAAATTGTCAGTCAGTTCATATTTAAGCCATTCGCACACATCTATTCTTGCATTATCATTAATCATATCATAGGCACTTTTAATGCATAGGCTAGAGACTGAGTTTAACCTATTTGCATGTGTAGTTTTGTAGCCTAAGATCATATTGATGAATTTCACATTGATATCTGTTGCATCATTTACCCTTAAATATCTCTTATCAGATGTTGCACTGGTTAGGTTTATCACTAGGTCATTTGAGACCTTCTTTGTTTTGTCAGGTCTGTTACCGGTGGAGGGTAACCATGTCACAACCTTTACTGCTTATTTTGTGATTTTGTGAACTGAGTCCAACCAAAAGAATGCACCATGTACCCTGCTTAGTACTTTCCTTATAACATCCTTGGGAAAATCCAGGATACTGAGAATTTTAGTGAAACCTAGGGTTTCAACTATCTTGTGTTCAGGTTTGATATTTTTGGATTCATCACAAATTACAGATTTATACATATGAACTTAATTTCCTCATCACCTAATTCCTCTATATGACAATGTATATATATTCTAGGTTCTTCAGCAAAAACTACTCCCTTAGGAATTTTAGAAAATGCACCAATCTTATCATCTTTCTTGGCAATTTCAGGAACTAACTGGAATATGGGTCTAGGGTGTTTAATAACTTCGACAATAGTAGGGTTTGCAATGAATTCAGGAGCAGATGACGAAGCCATGGTTATAAATACCTTTATCTACCTTAAGGAATAATTGCTTGATGAATTGCTTCACTTCTTTGCTTGGAATGCCTTCGCTCAGGAATTTTCGCGCTCTCAAAGATTTGAATGCTCGGTGAAATGAAAATGGAGCCAAAACACTTGCTTTATAATGTTAATTTCACCAACCACCACATTTAATGCTTGCTGGTTAAGTAATGACTTAACTTATCTACCACTATAGAAGTAATTTCAACTTCTCACCATCAACCGAGGGAATAATAGCATGTTTTACATTTGGTTGCTAAACCCTCAAAGGAATTTTCTTCAGTTAGATGAAGAGACTCCTGTCGGTGGAGTGTTACTTTGTTCTGCCAGTGGAGTGTTACTTTGTTCTGCAGGTGGAGGAGTATTCCTATCAGTATTTAGATCTGACTTTCTAATCCATTGTTTTGAGAATTATTGCTTTACTTCTTCAACCTTTTCTTTACCTTTCAAACTAGCACCATTATTACTTGCCAGTGATGCCTTACTTCTGCAAAATTTTGTAATATGTCCAATCTTGTTGCAAGCATAATAGGTCACAATGTTTTTCTGAACAGCTTTCCCATATCCTATGCCGATTTATGTTCTACACTGATTAGATAAGTGTCCAAATCTTCCACAAACATAACATTTTATATTCATTCTGCAATTTTCTGAATTATGACCAATTTTGTTGCATTTAGAGCATTGACCAGTGGGTGTATTAGTGCTCTAATAATTTCTAGATCTACACTGATTTTCTCTATGACCATACTTGTTACAGTTAAAGCATTTACCATTAAATTTATAAGCATTTGGTTGTCTTACCAGTTTGCTATGATCATGTGTGTTTACAGTACCGGAGCATTTGGTTTTTGATTTTTTAGCAAGTCACCAAGTTCTTCTGAGCTTTGCTTGAATTTTTCTTTGTGTTGATTTGTAGTAGCCAGTTCTCTTTCCAAGATACCTTTTTGTCTCATGAGTTTATTTGAGTCATTTTGTGCATGCATAAGATCTGTCTTCAACATATCATTTTCATAACTAAGTCTTGTGTTTTCATTTGCAACATCATTTAGTCTTCTAATCAAGTCTTCTTCATTCTTCTTTCTATCTTCAATTTCTTTACAAAATCTCATAGTTATATCCTGCATCTCATTCTTTGTTGTCATGTTTTCTTGTTTTAGCTTATTCATCAGATCACTAAGAGTTTCCTTTTCATCATTCTCATTTTGCATCTTTTCACAAAGTTCTCTTCTCTTGTTTCTTGCAATGGTAAGATTTTCTTGAAGTGCTTGAATAATATCCTGTGCAACCTTTAGATCATCTTCAAGTTTGATATTTTTCAACTTTTCTGTATCATAGTCTGAGAGAGCTACTTCTAATTGCTTCATCAAGTTTTCATCTCTACCAGTGTCAAGATCTTCCTCAAGCTGTTAGGCTTTTGAAAAATAGAGGACCAAGCTTTGATACCAATTGTTAGGATTCCCAAAGATACTAAGAGGGGGGAGTGAATCAGTATCTAACCGGTTATAGAATTTTCTTAACTTAAAACATGTAAAGCGTATCAATACTGTATACCGGTAAACAAAAAGTAATGCAATAAACAGAGATAACAACAACCACATGAAAATCACACCATAACACAGTAGTTTAACGAGGAAACCCGGTGTGGGAAAAACCTTGGTGGGATTTGTGACCCACAATATTCACTTACTAGCCAATAAGAGAATATTACTGCTACAATAGGGGCTTGCACATGTAGGAAGGACAAGTGCCTAGAGCTCACTGTTCAATTTCAAAATGGGAAGTCTCACTAACTTACAAAATGGATTACGCAAATCCAATGTCTTGTACTGCTTCAAAATAGCATCTACTATGCCAGATCCAATATCGGTTTTCGCTCTGGGTGCCGGTATACTTCCTTTTACTGCCGGTGTTCTATGTGCCGATGTAGAGTCTGTCGTTGGTGGTGCCGGTATATTGTCTTGTCGGTATCATATCATTGCAAGGTTGGCATCAATGACAAAACCTTCAATCACCTACAATGTCTCATTGGAGTGTGCATTTGCCAACAATATTCATCTTCTTTGCATAGTTTAACATCCTCCCATATTTTGCACATTCTCTATCATAATATCAAGGGAATAGAAACCCAAAAATTATTCCTTGAATCTCTTTCAAAAGAGTTTGTTAAAAAGAATCACTCCTTTAGGTTCTTTCATGTTTAAATGTATGAATGAAAGTGGAGTTAGCTCCTAATACTACTCGATTCCACTTTCATCCATTGCAATCCTGAATATCATCTCAAAAAAACATACAAGGTTTGTTCTAGGCAGATCAATCTTAGATGTAGCTCTATTATAGCTTAGGAGAAAATTCACACTCTTTAGAATACAAGGGATTTTAGGATGTTAATAAAGATAGACATAAAGGAATCATATGATATGGTTGATTGAAGACTCGAATGTAAAATTATTCAAGCCTTTGGCTTTAATTAGGGGATAAATTGGAATTGTTTCAACTCCAAGGTTCTCTATTTTGTGTTAATGGTTCCCTGGTAGGATTCTTTAAGGTCTCTAGAGGTTTAATACAAGGAGATACCATATCTCCCTTTCTCTTTATTCTATTGGAAAAGGCTTTGAAAATAGAAAATAATAATGAACACTCCTTGGGTCGAATAAAAGGAATTAAAATTGTGAGGAACATTGTGGCTACTCATCAGCAATTCGTAGATGATACCCTACTTTTGTGAATAGCTAAAAGAAAAGAAGCCAATAAATTATTGAATATATTAATTTCTTATGAAAAGGCTTCACGACAAGAAATTAACAAGGATAAATTAGAGGTTTTCTTCTTTATGACCCCTCAAAAAAAGGAGATGAATATCTTGTAGGTTTTAATATTCAAAAAAGGTCAAATGCATTGCTCATATCTTGGTCTTCTAATTGATAAGTGAGTGAGGAATAAAAAATTATGAGATGCTCTAAAGGACAAGATAGATAAAAGGTAAAATTATTGGAAAGAAAAATGGCTCTCATGGGAAGGGAGGTTAGTGATATTGAAATAAATGATTTCTTCTCTTCCAATTTATCATTTATCATATCTTTCCTTGACAGCTAGTGTTAATGCATCATTGATTCAGAAAATGAGCAAGTTCTATTGGCAAGGAATGATGGATAAACATAAAGTTTCTCTTATTTCTTGAGAAAAAAATTGCAAGCCAAAGGAATATCGAGGGGTACGGATGAGAGACCAAAATTGATAGAATATAGCCCTTGGGGTTAAATTGGCGTGGAAGATGATAAAGGAGTCAAATGTAAAAGGGGGGAGAATTTTACAATCTCTATATTTGAATCATTCAGATCCTATAGAAATAGTTAAGGTGAAAAAATCGCTAAAAGATTTAGGGTTTGGAATTTCCTGTTAAAATATATGCCAGTAATAGTAGATTTTGTCTCTTAGGATGTTTATAATTGAGAGTCAAGATTATTTTGGGAATATTATTGGGGAGGTTATTAGAGCATAGATAGTTTATTCTTAGTAGAAATTGTTGAAAAAAAAATTGAAGCAACATTGGGGAGACAAAGTGAGATATTATGTATTTTTCCCTTATGGTGACCCTAATTGGGGTTGGGAATACAAATATTTATCTCAACTTCCTTTACCATTGGTAGAAGTCACATTGTTAACACAAGTTATTAAGATGAGGGAGATCTCTTTTAGATAAGGTGGGGTAAAGTAATTTGGATAGGCTCTAAACATGGCCAATATAACTCTAAGGATGGATATAAAATTATTGCTAATTTATAAAAAATTGAGAGATCTGACATCCCTGTACACTTATGCTGGGGAAAACAATGCATGCTTAAAGAAAGGGATTTTTCATGGGATACCATCTAAAGGATATTCCTTACTAAAATGATATTTATAAGGATGGTCTATGAGGTTCCATCAAGGTGTGTATTATGTAAACATCATGAAGATCATATAGATCATATTTTTTTAGGATGTCCCTTCTCACCTGAATGTTGGAGATGGATGTGTGATAAGTTCGGTTGGGTGTCATCTCTTCCATGTGACATTAATTTTTTTCTCAAATGTGTCCAATGAAGTGTGTCCCTTATTTTGAATATGGGGAATTTGGAAGGAATGAAATAGAATTTTTTTTTAGGACAAAGAAATGCACCTCATTTCTTTTTAGAAAAAGGTTGAAGTAGCTATTTTATAGATTAAAGGATTAGTTATACCTCAATATCTCATGGGAAATTTATTGAATGGGATGGGAAAATGAGATTTTCATTGTTAGGGTTGAGAATACCTCCCCATATTGGAAATAAAGATGGTGACTCCTTATCCAATAGATCACAAGCTAAACGGAAACCCCTGAAGTAAGGATGGTATAAAATTAATTTTGATAGGGACTCTCAAGGAAATATAGGGCCTTTAGGAGCAACCTGCATTATTAGGAATAATAATGGAGAAACTATTTGTTGCTTATCTAGTCCTTTACAGGAGAATAGCCATAATATTGCATACTTTAATTCTCTAAAGCTTGGACTTCTTTTATGTAAATAAGTGGGTATTAATAAAGTAGAGATTGAAGGGGATTCAACTCTAGTGATTAATGTTTTGAGATCAAGCTCAATTTTTAATTGGAAGTTGAAAGCATTGCTATAGACAATTTTACATCTACTAAAACACTTTTAGGCATACACAATTAATCACATTTATCGAGAAGGAAATAAAGAAGTGGATATCTTAGCCAATAAAGTAGTTTAAGGTTTGAAGGAAGTATATAAAGTGAATAATCTAGTTTGAATTAATCCATGTGTGAGTTTATGAGGTTCTAAAGATAGAGATATGAGGAAGATGAGATATTATTCAAAATATAGGATGGCTAATGGCTAGTAAGTATGGAGAATTCAAATTTGAATGTGGTGGTAATTCCTCCTCAAGATGATTTCAAATTTTTGGATTTATGTAATTGTAGTTGACAAATCTGCCCTTTGGCAGGGATGAAGTGTAGCCATTCAATGGCATAGAGTGTTTCCTAATCATTCATGTCCTTTGTGGCATGCCATTTGTCCTTCTTTTTGAATGGTGGTGAGTGGAGGTAGACAGATGATGAAAGGCTTACAATCTCACTCCCAGGACAATATTCTTTTGTGGAATTTGGAATGAGGGAGTTGTCAAGGCTCCCAATTATTACCATTTGGAATCAACAAGGTTTTGAGGGAAGATAATTTTGGATTAAAAGGGGGTTTCATTTTCTCAAGAGAGTAATGGGTTTCTTTAAGAAGGGTTGGGTAGAAAGCCATTGGAGATGATGTGAACAAAGATGAAGCTTGGTTATCAAAATATAAGTATAAAGAACAACTAGAAGGTTGGGGGACTCAGGATTCTAATGAAGGTGATGAGGAGATTAGCTTACATAAGGTGGAGTGACTTTTAAAGGCTCTTGATTGTGTTCTCCAACAACCACCCATAGGCATCCAAGACCCTAAGAATTCCAATGTGGGTTGAGGCATGACAATCCTTGTTTAAATGTTCATAGAAATCTTTTCTTTGTTTCTGCATCTGATTATTTTTTTATATAATATGAACATTTCAGGTTTTGTTTTGGCTTGATATTATGATCTGATATGGAATTTTGTTTAGGTGGCCTCCCCTATTTTGTCTACTATTAAAAAACTGTAATTACTATTTTTGATTAATTTTAAAAACTTTTGTCTTCAACCTTTTACTAAGCAACAAAAATATTATTCAAAAAGAGATTATAAAAGTCATGAAGTGATGGAAGAGAAACAGTCCCACAATAATTTTAAAGATCTAGAAATTAGAAACCTCTCAGACTCTTAAT
Organism: Cryptomeria japonica; assembly: GCF_030272615.1. Lineage (NCBI taxonomy): Eukaryota > Viridiplantae > Streptophyta > Pinopsida > Cupressales > Cupressaceae > Cryptomeria > Cryptomeria japonica. The sequence continues at coordinate 680,996,160 of NC_081407.1, read as the reverse complement.
CACTTGATCTCTAAAGGATTTTGAAAGTTATATCAGTAGATCACTTTGATTCAAAGGAAATGGTTTTAATTCAAATATCTTATGGGTTGTTGGAAATAAAGTTGGGACCATGAAAGAGAGTGCCATGATAGGTTGAAAATTAAGAAATCCAAAATATTTAGGGCTAATGATCAAGACCTATTCAAGTATTTATTATGTTTAATTGTGTAGGATCACTAATCAATAACATAGAGAGACAACTCATATGGATGTAATAGCTTTAGAAGATAAATAACAAGGTTCCCCTCTTTTATTATCTTGCATGAATCGTGATCTACATTGGATCCTTCTAGATTTTTTTTTAAACCGATAGAGTGTGCATCTATCACCTTTCTATCACTATAAATGATACTCTATGCCATTCATGAATGTATGATTATTTTTCTTTTAATGAATGTCTTATTTTTGGCTCCTTTATTCATGAAGTATGGATCATGTATATTTATTAATTTTTTATTTTTATGAAGATTGGTTTGAGATGGCATTTCTTTTGCAATTTGTAAAGGTATTTATTCATTCAGGGTAGCTAGGTTATCGATTTTGTTTCACCTTTATAGGTGCCTCCCATGAGAGGATTGAAATTTATGACTTAGGTTTGAGTCACTTATATCATTTTGTTCTCTTCTAAAAATTAAAGGACTATGGTCTATTGTGCTCAATTCACAAAAGAGGTACCCATAGTAGAATATTACTTACAAAGTACTTCAAGTCCTCTATAAAATCTTTGCATTCAATAAATTCCCCTTTCCTCAAAGTTCCTTAGTTTGGGTGTTCATTTTACTCTCCTTTCCCAAATCCCCCTTTCAAATGAAGAGTTGGCTTCTAGACTCTTGGGAGGTTGTTCTATGAAATGCAATTCCTCCACCATTAACAAAACTTCCCATAAGGACAATTTCTATGAAGTCTCAACTGTAATGATCATATATATATATATATATATATATATATATATATATATATATATATATATATATATATATATATGTATGTATGTATGTATGAATGTATATATGCCATGTGTGTGTGCATTTGTGTGTATATATGCATGTGTGTCCGTATGCATATATTTATGTATGTATATCTATATATTGTTGGCTTGTGATACAATCAAGGAAGGGAGATCTAATGAAGGACATCCCAACCTTGCAGCTTAACACATAAACCATGCAAAACGTACCGGTAACAAAATAGCAGCAAGAGCAACTTGTAACAAGATAGAACACATAACCAGTAAATAACTCAAATAAATCTTATTACAGTGTTAAGGATTACACATGCCACATGTCAGTATGCAGTCCAGGATACCAATAATGCTTACAACACAATTACAAGATCCGCAGATCATCCTCATATCATATTGGCTTCCAGAAACAGTCTGTCACTTCTAGCCTAATCTAGACCTCAGCCTTCCCACCTCACTCCAACCAGATCAGAATCCTACTAGATCTACATCTTCGCTCGATCTCATAACTTTGTCTTCTATCTTCTTACTTCTATCTCCTTAAATGACTCACCTGCTTCCATATATACCATCCACAAATAATTATACCTCAATCAAGTCAGCCCAAAGATCAACCGGTTCATGAAACGTGCAACGGTAACATGTCGGTTCAAATCGCTAGGAACAAAAAGAAAAACATAAAATAATACGCAGACCTCCGAGAATACCATACAAGGCCCAAAGAAACATCTCCAATGATCCACAAGTCACAAAGATCAACCACAATGTGATCCATTTTTGCTCAACACACTACAAGACTAATCGGTAAGAACACATCAACACTGAGCCAATACCGAAATTGATATCTCATAGGAAGCAAATCCAAAAGCTATGAAACTCAAACATGATAAAGACAATGAACTCAAGGGAATAAACCCAAAACCAGAGTGCTAAACTCTCAAACATGAAGAAAGGCCACGATCTCAAGCAACTCCACTAAAAAACTACTCAACTAGTAAGAACTAGACTGATGCTCCTGCATCAAACTCTCGGGGTTAATTGAAAAGTGAATCCCATCACTTGATCTAGTTCGACAATCTATCAATAGGTACCTACAACTAGGGGTTCTGACGATCTGACTATAGCTTCTGGTTGCCTCTCCATGATGATCTATTTGTAC